>NC_133536.1:111998637-112298637 GCF_048544455.1 Silene latifolia | reverse complement strand
TAAACGATTATTTATTGATGATTTTTTTTGAAGGTTATAGCATATTTTCTGATTTTGAAAATGTAAGTTTTATACCAAAGTTTTAAAGAAATTGTTTATCATTTATTTAATCTTGTTAATGTGCTTCCGTGATGTTCTCACATGATGTTAATAAAATGATCATTAGATATAAGTCTTTCTATATATTATAAGCATGTTGTGATACTAGCTGTGAGTCAAGAAATGCATATTTGCTCAATAAGGATATAATGGATACAATTTATATATGTTATAGTTACCTTCAGATTTAGAGGATGACCGTCTGATACGTTAATGCGAACATTGTTAATTGGGTTTCTTTGAGGTTGGAGAATAAATATGTGAGATTTGGTTGCTTATGGGAATAAATAAGATGCCATTAATTCATATTGAGATCGTTAGTTTTGAAATAATAGTAATGGTTAATAATTTGGTCAGTGATTTAATTGATTTAGTTAGTATCTGAGGTTACGAGGACGTAACCTTGGTCTTACGGGGGATAGATTGTCACACCTTTAATTTTAGAGACCTATAATTATTTATCTTATCTCACTTCATATCGAGTAATATTGTATTAGCATGAACAAGTTAGTTAGTATGTGTTTCTCGAACTTCGGGGACGAAGTTCTAAGGGGGATAGAATGTAATAGTATCTTTTAGTTGTCGTCATTTCTTATGAAATGTGTCAGTTGGTTTGTGGTTGGTAATGTTGGGAGTGTGTGGGCATTGTATTGTGTTGGGTGGTTTTTACTACGAGCGAACTTCGGGGACGAAGTTCATTTTTAAGGGGGGAAGACTGTAATACCCCGTATTTTATTTATCTGAGAAATTATATATGAACCTTATTAAATATCTTATTAAATATTAGAATATACAGTAATATATTATAAGACGGGAATATGTCAGTGTATATGAAATTTGGTAAAGATAGTATTCATTGTATTTTAGAAAGAGTACCTAATAATAATAATATAATAATAGTGGTGTTAGTACATAATGTAATATAATAGATAATAATATAATAATAGATACTAATAATAGAAGGAAACATAGCCAAAACCTCATAAGTTGCCCTACCCTTCCCCATATTACTGTTCACGCAAAACAAAAACAAAAACAAACAAAAAGAGAGAGAGAGAGAGAGAGAGAGAGAGAGAGAGAGAGAGAGAGAGAGAGAGAAAGGCGGCAACGCAGGAACGAGAGAGCGAGAACGGAAGCAAGAGGAGTTGTCAATCTTGTCGTTGCCACCGAGTCTTCACCATATCTATCGTCTTTAGTCTCCCTATATTATCCAAGGTAACAAATTCGTCTTAGTTAGCTTGTTAATTAATGGATAGTAAATCGTTTCAATGTCGGGTTTAAGAAATGTTTCATAATGGGTAAGTAGGATGATTATCGGGTCATTCTTGGTCACTGATAATTAGCCATAGAGTTGTCTTAGAAGACAATTGTGTCCGTTTGTCGTTGGTTTTACATGCTGGTCAGAACAGTCCGCTCCTACTCTGTTTCACGCCATGTTTAAGTCTGTTTGCGTTGAATTTGGGCAGTATTTAGGGTGGTTCGATGGGTTACCATTCGGTAGTAGTCTAGTGCGACAGTGCGGTATTTTGTAGGGTGTTTAATAGTCGAAAAGTGTGCTAGACAGTAGCAGCACAATGCTTTGTTTTTGGGACGCGTTCTTATGCACGGTTTGAGATGTGATACCGAGTGGTATATGCTAGTCATGGACTCGTGGTATGTGTTGTTGGCGACAGGGTGGTAGTGTGTCGAGTTGTGCGGTCTAGGTTGTTGGGAATTCTTTTGGGCTGTTTAGTGGTCCTTGCGGCGAAGCTGTAGTTCACTGTTCTGCCTGGTCGTGGGTGTGCTTATAAGTGTGGTCTCGTGGAGGTCGGGTGTTGGTTGTCGTGTGGGGACCAGGCAGTACTGTCCGTGAGCGTGAACGTGTTTAGCCGTGTTGTGAGTAGTTTGCTGGGATGAGGTGTTGGTAATTGGGTAGTACGTATAGCTTGGGGGTGTTTAGCATATAGTTGCACTTCACATTATGCTAAGTGGCAGTACACATGCTCTTGTGTACATGATAATTTAACAAGTAGGAATGTATAGTAGATTAAGTAGATTTGTAGTGCTTTCCGAGAGATTTGTTGAAGGAGATAAAATTAAAACAAAGACGTACTTTCTAAGTATTATACTATATGTGGGTTGCACTGGAACGATTAATAAATATATCGTCTTATAATATAAATTAATTAGTAATTATGTGTAATTAATATCTTATTTAGGTGACGGATTTGTGGAGGAGCCTTATTAGTCCTTATTTGCTTGCTTAATTGGATTTACAACCGTCTCAGGTAGGAATATCCTATTCAACCTTGTGTTATGTTCTTATATGACGGAGTTATGTCTGAAATATGTTTTATAAAGAATTGTGGTTAAGAGTATTATATTAAATGTTAAGATGGATGTCAGTGTTATTTATACTGTTGCGATTATTATTGATAAGGCATATGAGTATTGTGATGAGTTGTGCATAGCATGAGAGATGCTACTATCAGTTGTGCATAGCAAGAGAGTTGCTACTACTAGATGTGCATAGTACAGAGGGTACTACTGCCAGTTGAGCATGGTATGAGAGTACCACTGCCAGTTACGCAGTTGAGCATAGTACTGTAGGTACTACTGCCAGTTGAGCATGGTATGAGAGTACCACTGCCAGTTGAGTTGAGCATGTCACGGTGTTAAGGGGGTTGTGCTACTTCCAGTAAAATCATTGAGATAATTACGGTATGGTTGGATGAGTTGGCAATGACTAGATATCGGTTGGTTGTGTTTTATATTGAATAATTATTGTTGTTTAGTTTATTCCTACTCAACCTCGTGCTTGACTGTGTATTCTTAAGCCCCTGTGATGAACCATAATGGGGAGCAGATTTGACAGGTACTAAAGATTAGCTGACTTGGGAGCACTGGGATGAGAGCTCAACTTGGACCATAGTTGAAGTCTAGATCACATAGAATATGTAAATCACTTTATTTATTTCCGCGGCGTGATGTATCTTATTTTACGTTAAGTTTAATTTGAATAAGTTGTAATAATATGTAATCGTTAAGCTTTAATTAAAGAACTTTGGTATTGTTGTACTTTGTTATTCACTACCTCGGGAAACCGAGATAGTAACAGCCTTATTTATTTGGGAATGTCTAGCTAAAGGCTCCTGAATAAATGGGGGTGTTACAGTAAGGACCCCTACCGGTAACTTCTCCATAATCTTGGGTGTCAACCCCTTCTCAAATCTCAACGCCAAGTTCTCTTGGTTTAGCCCCATGTCCTCAGCATACCTCGATTTCTCATTAAACTTATGGTAGTACTCAGCAACGGTCATGTCAGATATTACTTAAAATCATCGAATTCCTCCCTCAGCTTACTGCGCACATGCTCTGGCACAAACTCTCGCCTCATAGCTTTCTTAAACTCATCCCATGGTATAGCAGGTAACCTCTGTTTCACATACAAATCCAAAGCACTCACCTTAACCTTATCCCACCACTCACTGGCAGCTTCCCTCAAGTAGAACGCAGCTTGTTCCACTCTCAACTCCTCTGGGCAATGAACTAGATTGAGAATATTCTCCATCTCTCTATGCCATTTATCCAGCAGAATTGGCGCCCCTGTTCCCATGTACTCCTTAGGATTAAACCTTGCAATATGCACACTAATCTTGGAGTGATCAAGTTTCTTTTCCTTATCTTTCCCAACCCTCTTCAAAGCCTCAGTAAGAGCATCTTGGTGCTCTAACATCTTAACAATCTCGTCCACACTCATGTTTTCAGCCCTAGCATACAAAGCAGTTCCTTTTCGCGGCATCTTGGAACTATATAAGAAAAGGTAAACATGAACACGCATTCCATATCTCAAAACATGAAAATGACCTGTACAGCTCCTACTCGATCAAGTATATCATCCGACTCGATCGAATTGAGGCCACTCGATCGAGTGCCCTATCCTACTCGATCGAGTGTCCCAAAAATAGAACCTGACCAGAAAGCTCCCTAAAACGTACTCGATCGAACCAAACACCCACTCGATCGAGTTGACCCCACTCGATCGAGTGCCCTATCCTACTCGATCGAGTGCCCCAAAAACAGACTACTGTCCCAAAATCATAAAACCACCTACTCGATCGAGTTGACCCCACTAGATCGAGCCACTCACCTACTCGATCGAGTTGACCCCATTCGATCGAGTCATGCAGACTCGTACACTACCCGCATGTTCTTCTCAGACTTTCAACTATTATACTTTCATACAAAACGACAAACAACATATATATATATATATATATATATATATATATATATATATATATATATATATATATATATATATATATATATATATATATAGGCCGGATCCAGTGAGGCCGTTAATTATGGTGAGGCGGCCGACCTCACCAAATTCCTTCAGTAAACTTGGGGTGGACTGATTCTTCCTGGAAAATTCGAATACAATTCCTTCAGCCCAATACTTACCCCCCTCTCTCTATCAAAATATGACAACGAACACAACATCACGATATCTTGTTTTCCTTGAAAATTGTTCATAGATTTCGTCGATTTCCTTGAAAATTCGAATCAACAACAATTGCAACGATTTCCTGGAAAATTATTCATACATTTTATCAAAACAACATACAACAATGCCATTCAAACAATTTCAGAAGAAGATTTTGATTAATTTCGAGGTAATTTCATAATTTTGATCAAAATTAAGCATATTCATATAATTTTGTTAATTCACTAATAGATCTCTTAAGAGTTATAAACAGAATCCACATACGCTATTAGGGATTGGATTTGCATGGTTGGCGAGTTGTATATAATGCAGGAGTCGTATCGCCTCTGAAGCATGTGGCTTAGCCAACTTTCACCAATTCTTTGGATTCCATTAGTTTGTAAAACATTAAGAAAGTTTTTTTACCATTTACCAGATAGTATAACATTTTTGCAACTTCATGCTGTCGATTTCTAGCTTCATGTCTTGAGTGGTTGAGTTCAAATTTGATCATGCTTCAGATCAATTTGCGACTTTTTGTTAACATTGCGTATCATGTTTATATTTCTATGATTTTTAGCAAAATGACCGAGATTATAAAATGATTCACCAAAAACGTGGTTATGATCGGAGAACAAGCATACGAAAACTAAAGTGACGGCATTCTGAATCAAGTTATAAAAAGTTTGCACTGTTGTCATGATCGCATTTGAGTGGCATTTGTAGCATTAATAATGTAAACATGATACGCAATGATAACAAAAAGTTTGTAGCATTTGAGTGGCATTTGTAGCATTAATAATGAAAACCATCTCAAGCAGAAGAATGCCCACCAAATGTTTGTTCAAATGCCGCTAAGAGGTTAGTATGTCAGTTTTTATAGCATTTTTTTTGTGAATCTTATACCTTATTTTGTGAATCCTAGACTTTATTTTGTGAATCCTAGAGCTTGTTTTGTGAAACTAAAAGGCAATATTGTGAAATTGGGTCATAAAATGGTCGAAATCACCTATTTTTCTCCTTTTCTTATTTTGCGAATCTTATACCTTATTTTGTGAATCCTAGAGCTTGTTTTGTGAAACTAAAAGGCAATATTGTGAAATTGGGTCATAAAATGGTCGAAATCACCTATTTTGCTCTTTTTCTTATTTTGTGAATCCTAGACCTTATTTTGTGAATGTTAGAGCTTATATTGTGAATGTTAGAAGACAATGTTGTGAAACTTGGTCATAAATGGTCGAAATCACCTATTTTCCTCCTATTCTTATTTTGTGAATCTTATGCCCTATTTTGTGAATCCTAAAACTTGTTTTGTGAAACTAGAAGACAATATTTTGAAACTTCGTTATAAATGATCAAAATCACCTATTTTTCTCCTTGTCTTATTTTGTGAATCTTATACCTTATTTTGTGAATCCTAGAGCTTGTTTTGTGAAACTAAAAGGCAATATTGTGAAATTGGGTCATAAAATGGTTATAAATGATCAAAATCACCTATTTTGTTTTCCTCCTTATCTTATTTTGTGAATCTTATGCCCTATTTTGTGAATCCTAAAGCTTGTTTTGTGATACTAGAAGACAATATTTTGAAACTTGATTATAAATGATCAAAATCACGTAGTTTTCTCTTTGTCTTATTTTGTAAATCTTATACCTTATTTTGTGAATCCTAGAGCTTGTTTTGTGAAACTAAAAGACAATATTGTGAAATTGGGTCATAAAATGGTCGAAATCACCTATTTTGCTCTTTTTCTTATTTTGTGAATCCTAGACCTTATTTTTTGAATCTTAGAGCTTATATTGTGAATGTTAGAAGACAGTGTTGTGAAACTTGGTCATAAATGGTCGAAATCACCTATTTTTCTCCTTTTCTTATTTTGTGAATCTTATAAGACCAACGATAAATGACAAAAATTTATCATCTGATTTTGAGGATTTTTTTTGTTTCTGAGGATCAATTTTTGACAGGTTTTACCTTTGATGATTCTAAGCATTAATAGCAGTGTGCTTGTGCTAGTTGGCTGAGGTGCAAGCAACAGACCAACGATAAATGATGGGTTGACGAATACCAAGTCAAGGCCACTTTCCCCACGCTATCTGCTCAGTTAATGTCTTCGTGCATGGATACCATAACTTCAAAGTTCAAGCAAGAGTTTGTTTAATTACTTGGATGCAGTTGTCAGAGTAGAAAAATTGTGGTTTTCAAGCATGACTGATCCCTATATCCACCATTTTTTTTTTAAAAGAACTGGAGGTTGCGAGTGTAGAAGCATTATAAGATAAAGGTAGACAAATTAATGAATAAATATACGAATATGAGTAGGATTATTGTTAGTTTCATTGCTTTGGTTTGGCATGTGTCCTACAATCTCTATTCTCTTGAATTATATATACACAATTGGTGTTGTCACCAGGCGGGCATACATACTGAAGAAATTTTGTGATTGAATTAACGATTTTTTTATGAATAGAAGATGATTTTGTGAAACAGTAGAAGGTGATTTTGTGAAACTTGGAGGTAATGTTGTGAATCTGGTTGAAATCACCTATTTTGCTCTTTTTCTTATTTTGTGAATCTGATACATTGTTTTGTGAATCTTAGAGCTTGTTTTGTGAAACTAGAACGTAATATAGTTAAACTTGGTCATAAGTGGTTGAAATCACCTATATTCCTCTTTTCTTATTTTGTGAATCTTAGACCTTATTTTGTGAATCTTAAAGCTTATATTGTGAAACTAAAAGGTAATATTGTGAAACGTGGTCATAAATGGTTGAAATTATCTATTTTGCTCTTGTTCTTATTTTGTGAAGCCTAGACCTTGTTTTGTGAATTTTAGAGCTTATATTGTGAAACTAAAAGACAATATTGTGAAACGTGGTCATAAATGGTTGAAATTATCTATTTTGCTCTTGTTCTTATTTTGTGAAGCCTAGACCTTGTTTTGTGAATCCTACGGCTTGTTTTGTGAAATTAAAAGGTAATATTGTGAAACTTGGTCATAATTGGTTGAAATCACCTATTTTGCTCTTGTTCTTATTTTGTGAATCCTAGAGCCTGTTTTGTGAATCTTAGACCTTGTTCTGTGAATCTTAGAGCTTATATTGTGAAACTAAAAGGTAATATTGTGAAACGTGGTCATAAATGGTTGAAATTATCTATTTTGCTCTTGTTCTTATTTTGTAAAGCCTGGACCTTGTTTTGTGAATCTTAGAGCTTATATTGTGAAACTAAAAGATAATATTGTGAAACTTGGTCATAAATGGTTGAAATTATCTATTTTGCTCTTGTTCTTGTTTTGTGTAGCCTAGACATTGTTTTGTGAATCCTACGGCTTGTTTTGTGAAATTAAAAGGTAATATTGTGAAACTTGGTCATAATTGGTTGAAATCACCTATTTTGCTCTTGTTCTTATTTTGTGAATCCTAGAGCCTGTTTTGTAAATCTTAGACCTTGTTTTGTGAATCTTAGAGCTTATATTGTGAAACTAAAAGGTAATATTGTGAAACGTGGTCATAAATGGTTGAAATTATCTATTTTGCTCTTGTTCTTATTTTGTAAAGCCTAGACCTTGTTTTATGAATCTTAGAGCTAATATTGTGAAACTAAAAGACAATATTGTGAAACGTGGTCATAAATGGTTGAAATTATCTATTTTGCTCTTGTTCTTATTTTGTGAAGCCTAGACCTTGTTTTGTAAATCCTACGGCTTGTTTTGTGAAATTAGAAGGTAATATTGTGAAACTTGGTCATAATTGGTTGAAATCACCTATTTTGCTCTTGTTCTTATTTTGTGAATCCTAGAGCCTGTTTTGTAAATCTTAGACCTTGTTTTGTGAATCTTAGAGCTTATATTGTGAAACTAAAAGGTAATATTGTGAAATGTGGTCATAAATGGTTGAAATTATCTATTTTGTAAAGCCTAGACCTTGTTTTGTGAATCTTAGAGCTAATATTGTGAAACTAAAAGACAATATTGTGACACGTTGTAACACCCCACGGTAATTGAAGAGGTCCAGTGATAGGCTTAAATGACTAGTGCTTAAAGGGATAAGAAGTACTACTCATATCAACAAAGTGCACTTTCTTTTATGGTCATCCATGCGAAAGAACTCCAAAGTTAAGCGTGCTTGGCTGGGAGTAGTCTTAGGATGGGTGACCTCCTGGGAAGGTTCCCGGGATGCGCATGAGTGGGGACAAAATGCGCTATAAAGGACCCGTGTTGATCTGTGGGCCATGTACACAGCCTGGTGAGCTATCATAAGTAACCGCTCCCGAACCGGTTTGGGCCGGGGTGTTACAAGTGGTATCAGAGCAACCCTGCGACCGTGTGGTGATCAGAGGCAGTTGTTATACGCTCCTGGAGGCAGTGGTTATACGCTCCATTGTGATCACACACCTAGCGGGGGAGGATTCTGGGTTAGCGGTTATGCTCCCAGGCGCAACGAGGACGTTGCGTTCTTCAAGTGGGGGTGATTGTAACACCCCACGGTAATTGAAGAGGTCCAGTGATAGGCTTAAATGACTAGTGCTTAAAGGGATAAGAAGTACTACTCATATCAACAAAGTGCACTTTCTTTTATGGTCATCCATGCGAAAGAACTCCAAAGTTAAGCGTGCTTGGTTGGGAGTAGTCTTAGGATGGGTGACCTCCTGAAAGGTTCCGGGATGCGCATGAGTGAGGACAAAATGCGCTATAAAGGACCCGTGTTGATCTGTGGGCCATGTACACAGCCTGGTGAGCTATCATAAGTAACCGCTCCCGAACCGGTTTGGGCCGGGGTGTTACACACGTGGTCATAAATGGTTGAAATTATCTATTATGCTCTCGTTCTTATTTTGGGAAGCCTAGACCGTGTTTTGTGAATCCTACGGCTTTTTTTGTGAAATTAGAAGGTAATATTGTGAAACTTGGTCATAATTGGTTGAAATCACCTATTTTGCTCTTGTTCTTATTTTGTGAATCCTAGAGCCTGTTTTGTGAATCTTAGACCTTGTTCTGTGAATCTTAGAGCTTATATTGTGAAACTAAAAGGTAATATTGTGAAACGTGGTCATAAATGGTTGAAATTATCTATTTTGCTCTTGTTCTTATTTTGTAAAGCCTGGACCTTGTTTTGTGAATCTTAGAGCTTATATTGTGAAACTAAAAGATAACATTGTGAAACGTGGTCATAAATGGTTGAAATTATCTATTTTGCTCTTGTTCTTGTTTTGTGAAGCCTAGACCTTGTTTTGTGAATCCTACGGCTTGTTTTGTGAAATTAGAAGGTTATATTGTGAAACTTGGTCATAAATTGGTTGAAATCACCTATTTTGCTCTTGTTCTTATTTTGTGAATCCTAGAGCCTGTTTTGTGAATCCTAAAGCTTGTTTTGTGAAACTTGGTCATAAGTGGGTGGCATGAAGCTTATTTTTCCTATTTTGTGAAACTTGGCCCTTATTGTGTGAAACTTGAGCCTCAATTTGTTCGAGGTGTTCACCCTCATTGTGTCTATACCTGATTTAGTGAAACACTAAATCAATGACGGAGATATCAAACTGAAATCATTCAGGGACCAGGTTGAGTAATGAATCTGTAAGTGCTTAATACTTGGTTTGAAAAGAATGTTCAGAGTAGCGAGTAGCGGCATCTCGTATTTCTTATTTTGTGAATCCTAGATCTTGTTTTGTGAATCCTTGAGCTTATATTGTGAAACTAGAAGTTGATTTTGTGAAACTTGGTTATAAATGGTTGAAGTCGTCGGCAGGCGGCGTTAATTATGGCGATGCAGTCTGCCTCACCTGAGTTTAGACCTGATTTGTGAAACTTGGACCTTATTTTGTGAAACTTAGACCTTATTTTGTGAACCTTAACCTTATTTTATAAATCTAAGAACTGATTGAGTGGTTGTTGACGTATATTAGCATTAACAAAGTAAATAAAAATCCTATATTTATATTTGTTCATCTATATGAGACTCGAACTCGCATCTTGCGCTATAGCACAATGCTCTACCTTTTGAGCTAATAGATGATATTAGTCAAAAAATTATTTATGTATTAACAAATAACAAACCTATCGAAACACTAGTGATTTGATGTACATTTGAAAACATCTTTGTAAACATTTACAATAACACAAGAAACAAAAATAATCACAAATAAAGTTGAACCTGCTAATTTTGTGAACCATTGATCTAATTCTTAAGCTACAGCTTGTGAGGCTGTTTGATTTAACAAACCTATCGAAACACTACTGGTTTTTACCCAAAGTGTCGAGTTTCTTTGGTGCTCAAAACAAAGTGCAGACATGTTTACATGAACATCACTCTCCATATTACCCATATCGAATTTACTAAACAGGCAATTCATCACAAATTTGCATATGGTTAAAGATAAGCAAAGCAATAATCATGTCATACCTGGAAGTTTGGGAACATCCAACTTTTCGCACAATTCATCACAGAAGTGGTTACAGTTTCTTGATAACAAGTCGTAAGAAACTCAAGGCCACTCTCTGCGAAGCTCTCTCAAAATCTGATTAACCTTGAATATGGATTGATTTGTTTTTCCAAGAACAATTTTCTCACCATATGTATACATAGGATTTTTTGCAGAAGGGCAGCTAAAGACTCCAGTTCCTTGTTCACAGAAGCCAAATGACCATTCATCATCTCCATACACCTATTAGCATAAGATAGAACTTGAGGTCATTGAGTAAGTCAAAAAAAAATTCTAAATAATCAAAAGTCTTGTAGTTGTCAAATTTTTTTGCGAGGAAAAGTACACACAGCACTCATTTGCTTCTCAACTTGATTCTTACTGGAATAGGGTCAGATCGCCTTTGTGTTATTTAACATAGACGATTCCACTATTCATGTAAGTATCTAAATCTCAACTGAAATAAACGCATCAACTCTACTACTTTCAGTGCAAAAGAGGGAAGCATCATCATAAATTAATAATGCTTGCATCGCTTGGTGGTTCTTTCACTTCGAAGTTGTTACGGTAGCAACTTTAATCACTTTTATTATGCAATGCAGTGATGTGAAAATCATAAAGGATACATGCCGACATGCCGTACATCACTTGAATATCGATATGAGCATTTGACACTCATCCACACATACGAGTATAGACATCAAAAGGTTACCCATGATAACAGCTAGATAATTAATTCAATCGTACTCCTGTTAAGGCAAAAGAGGCACTGTCGTAATAGTATGAATCAGCGAGACAGGCAAAGTAACAGAAGGACAAGCCTGCCAGCTTCCCACTCAGATCACCTAAAAGTCAACTTTTACAGCATCTATGGAAAACAATAATCAACAAGTCCTTAACATTTGATTGGCTAAGCACACATAGAAGTCAATGTCTTTTTAATGAGCTCAAGCACCAAAGTCGGAATTTGAGAGTTGACCGACCTTGCTACAGATTCTAAGCTCACTCCACAAAGTATTAAACCTCAGTTTCAAATTTGATCTCCTCAGTCTTAACTCTAATAATGTAGCTCAAAATGCGATCATAACTTCAAAACCTTGATAACTAGCTCGTCTTTCAATCTCAAACCCCAATGAACTCGTCTCAACAAAACCCATTGCATACCTTCAGATATACTTCATCATTAGCACATTCCGCCTTGATAAATCAAAATCACTCTCCGTAATCAGAAACTTACCCTTACTAATAGATGAAAAAAACAAATCAACACCGAAATACGACATTTCCTAATTAAAACCAACACAAATTACTACATCCTTCGAGTACTACTTAACATCATAGATCCTCAACACATTAAGCTCAAATTAACAACACAATCGTAATCGCATCCACTACAACACAAAATATCAAACAAAAATCACAAAGTTACAGAAGCTAAAACCTTAGATTATCTAGCACAAAAACCAAAAATTATGAAAATCAGCAAAAATGAAAACAAAATTAAACCTGAACAGCACTATGAAAGAGTCCACCTACGCCAATACCATTTTTGAAGAACTTATTAATGTTGGAAACGGTGTTGTTCGTCTTTTCGGATCCACTGTTCGTCACATCATACATGTGTAGTACAACATCTGTCATCTCTTTTCCCCAAATTATAGGGTTTATATTTTGCGAAAGATCACAAAAAACCTAAATCATAAATTTTTTTGTTTGTTTTCCGACACTTATTCTCTCTCTATGAATGTCGGTTTCGGAGAAGAGAAGAGAAAAGTGACGGAGACGAAGACGAGATGAAGAGAGAGAAAGTGAAGAGTGTGGAGTCAGTGGAGTAATGATGGAGTATGACTGTATGAGGCGATTTGTGTTTGTTAGATTTGGTTTTGTACGGGATACGTGGAATCATCTAGTGCGTCATTAGTTTTTAGATCCAACGGTTTAGAAAGGGTTTAGCTGCCTCATCCTACTCGATAAAGTATATCATCCCACTCGATCGAATTGAGGCCACTCGATCGAATTGAGGCCACTCGATCGAGTGCCCTATCCTACTCGATCGAGTGTCCTAAAAATAGAACCTGACCAGAAAGCTCCCTAAAACGTACTCGATCGAACCAAACACCCACTCGATCGAGTTGACCCCACTCGATCGAGTGCCCTATCCTACTCGATCGAGTGCCCCAAAAACAGACTACTGTCCCAAAATCATAAAACCACCTACTCGATCGAGTTGACCCCACTAGATCGACCCACTCACCTACTCGATCGAGTTGACCCCATTCGATCGAGTCATGCAGACTCGTACACTACCCGCATGTTCTTCTCACACTTTCAACTATTATACTTTCATACAAAACGACAAACAACATATATATATATATATATATATATATATATATATATATATATATACATATCTCTTGTATACTCAATCAAAAACAACTTTCCTTTCGTATTTCTAATATGCCACGTTATAAAATCATCGATCATGCTTTCATACTCTTAACCAACAACATATAGAATCACATCATCATCATCTTTCTCAACACATCCCCCATCCTCCACATACATACATCCACCGATTCATACCACACATTACTATATAGATACACAATTCACAAGATAAACACATATCGATCCCGACACACACCCCATGGTGACCGGTTCAAAATTGCAGGGCGAGTTCGCGACTTTAGGACGTCTCCCAAGTCTTTGCATTAGCTCCTATAACTTCTACCCCGGGTTCATTTTAGTTTGACTCCCTATGTTCATTGGGTTCATTGGTTACAGGTTTCAAGAACGTCTCTCTGATACCACTTTGTGACACCCCCGAACTCCAAGTGCCTTAAGAGGACCACTTAAGCCAAGAAAGTGCTACCATCTCAGTTACCCGAGGCAATGATAATCAAAAGTTCATTAGGAAACATACTTAAATAGTAATAAAGTTTAAAGTGAATACATGCCAAACGCCAAAACTAATAAAAGGAAATACAAGGTTCTCAAAAACGGTCAACTACTAAACAACTACAAAATGTTCGACACAGCGGAAGACTTCTAAAACTGCAACGTGGTGACTCATCCTAGCTATCCCATACGCATCGTCTCATACCTTCTCACCACCCCCGAATGGATCACCATAGTTTTTAAAACATTTAAATGGGGTCAGTACTAATTACACAAAATCAACAGCTGTAATGAAACGATAATACAAACAACTCAAATCCACACATCTCAGTCACCACATCTCCGCCCTATCTCCATATATCTGACAACACGCTGAAGTGTGTAGTCCTGCCCGAGTACCCATCGTAACAAGTACTACTCACCACCAGTGGGGGGCCGCAGCCGTTCCCACCTAAGCCCCGCTCATCTGCATTGAGCGATAAACCCATGTCCATTAATGTGCAAATCCCTTCTGTGGCGGGTTCCACAGAAGGCGAATCAAGGGCGTGAAGCCACTCCCGCAAGTGACTCCACTTAGCCAGGGACGCACCCCGAAGACCACAGACAGTTATACGATAATAACAATACTCTACCAACAATCACCAAATCTGAATCCAATACGATAATTACTCAACAACAACAACATTAACAACATCAACACCAACAATGCCATGTAACTAATACTGAGTAGGGAAATCCTACCTGGAATGCAACACCACAGACGGTCTTAGCAGCTAATCAGAATCTTTCCTCAACGAAACCTCCTCCTATAACATACATACATACATACAATTACTACCATAACCACATGAATCACCCAAAACCCCCAATACTATCCAATTAGTGTTTAACCAAACTTAACAAAATGTTATGTAAAACATATAGAAAGCTTACCCTCGACACAAGGATCACAACGGCAGAAAGAACAACGCAATCCGACACTCCTAGCCTTGGGGATTTGTTAACAATGCGATGGGAACAACTTACGTAACTCCTCTTCTTTGCAAATAGGTTTTTAGAATGTTAAAAGAGATTAAGAAAAGTGACGGTCGTCTTTTTATATTAATCTCGCATCATTAACAAAACTTGTCAAACCCAGCCCGTAAAACTCACTTACTCAATCGAGTAAGTGACTTACTCGATCGAGTGCCCCTTACTCGATCGAGTCCCCAACTTACTCGATCGAGTACCCTACATGCAGTATACTTTTTTGCGTCAAAGACTACTTACTCGACAGAGTAAGCCCCACTCGATAGAGTACTCACAGACTCATAAAACCGTAGTATTACAGAAATTCTTATAGTTAGTGGGAGCAATAAGAAGTAAGTACGTATCTTAATTGTTAAGGATAGAAATAGGCTCGAAAGAGAAGGTGTTAGACACTAAAATAGAGACAAACCCCAAATAAGTAAAGATCTAGGAAGTTGGTCGTATGACTCCAACATATTCCTTCTTAAATATCAATGACATTGATATTGCATTCTTGCGAATTATCACGTCATGAGTATTTGATACAAATCTGTGAATCATGTTAGTAATTGTAACATTTCATGATTATGAAATATGACAAAAGGATGTCAAAACCGCCTTTCTAAATGGGTGTTTAGAGCAGGATGTGTTCATAACACAATCCGAGGGTTTTGTAAATCCTTAGAATCCTAACATTGAATAATCGTATGACGACTACCAAGAATAAATTTAGAAATTTACATGAATGGAACTAGAGTAGTTGCCATTTCATCCATGGACATATAAGTGTTATAGTGTACTCATTTTAGTTTTGTATTTAGAAATGTACCTCAATAATTATTATGATGTACACTAAGTCTAAATAAGAATAATTCAAGTTTTCGTATGAAACGCAAAGGGTTTCTCTATTATGCAATTAAAACAAGCGTTGTGCCCCTACATACCACGATTAAATTATGGTGAGACCATACAAATCAAGGTAATTATATTCAAACTAAAAATAAATGTCATATATATTATATAAGATTCAAGTTGGTGACCCCAATCATTTCTCAATTTTTGATTGAAAATTGCATTCAGAAACTAATTTTGACAAGTGTCCTAAACCATTTGATTGGGAATCTCTTGGTGTGTCCGAATCTTGTATTCAAAGCAAGATAAATTCATGACTTCCTTCTTGAAAAGGATTATGAATAGAGCAAGATATTCGCCCTATTTACACTTTGAAGTGTATGGTCGAATACAATTTCAATCAGAGAAGGTTATTACTTCTTCATCTCTTTTACCAACGAACTAGGTAGATACTTAGTATCCACTTAATGACGAAAGAAGAGAAATTCTTTGAATGAGTTCAATGAATGTTTAAAAGAATCAAAACCTAGAAGTTATGAAATCAAAGTATTAGTACTTTGTTAAGCTTGGAAAAATAAAGCAATGACTTTGATTTACACCAAATAGAGTGTGATATGGTATCACAAGATCACTTTCATAATCACACCCTATAAAGATAAGGTGTGTTATAAGGATACAAAGAATCCTGTACGATATGATTGAATCTTTACTATAAAGTTGGGAGTAGTTTCTATCACAATTTGTCAAATATTTATTTAATCCACTAAAACAAAACATAGTTAAAGCAATCAAGTACAATTCATATATGATATGATTAGGCATGGTACCTAAGTTATAGCTTGTTTCGGAAGAAAGCATGTGGCTTTGTAACCCAACTATCACGAGAACTACAGGTTTGTGGCTCGTGATGCTATCTTTTGAGAAAAGAGGATTATTTCTCAAAGACAGAGGGGGAGAAAATGTTCGAGAGCCACAAACTGAGAATAAGACGTAGGAAGATGTTCCTTCTTGGTCAAAATCAGTAGTAATCTATTCCAAACTTAAGTTAATAGGAGTCATGTTACCTTTTGAAACTAACGAACCTGTAACTTATTAAGATGCTTTATCTAGTCTCAACTCCATAAGAGTCCGAAGTAAGCATAAACATGAAAATGTTTATTTAGCTTGGTTGGTTGGTGGCAAAGGGTTTTCACGCAACAACAACGTTTCATTATATTCGGATATGATTTGATATAGTTGGATTTTAAAATCATCTTGCATGAGTTTTGTAAATCGCAACTATCCTAAGGTAGGATACAAACTTAAGAAGAAATCTTAAGTAGAACATAAGGAGTTGAATTATATGTTTTTGATCATGTGATAAACATGTCTCGAATTGTCGAGTAGTTCTGTTTATACATGGAGTTTAGTGGGAGTAATATGGTGTTAATAGTCTTATATGTTAGGGACATATTGATCATTGTGAATGATGAAATACTTAGGAGCATCTCTAAGGTATCCAGACCTATAAAGATAGTTCTAAGAGAATATTAGCGTTAAATGAATATTCTTATATTGATAAGAGTCTAAACAAGTTCAAAGGTATTGAACATGTAGAAATTGAATCCACTTGCTTCCGCTGCGGGATTAATTCGTTACGCTAAGATATATCACCATTCTTAAATTTCGTATACTTGGAGTATGACGAAAAGTTACAAATCGAATCTTTGAGAGAAGTCTCTATATAGCCACATAGTTCATTAGTTAGTACTCAGGAAGTACTAAAGATATGAAGCTAAGTATTTAGAATTGAGATGGATTTATCTGCAAGGAGTTACACAAAAACCATATTCTAAAACACATAAGGATGGTTAGAGAACCATCTTGGCAATATTACTTAAGGAGGATATCTGCTAGAAACGTCATAGGCAGTTGAACAATGAGATATACTGATGTGACTCATATTTGCGCACATTTAGTCCCTCAATTGAGCCATTTTATCCGTCAAATTCTTCTTATCTTGCTTTCCTAGTGCATTTCGTATATTTTGTAGGAAAGAAGACAATTAGGCGGAAAATCCCGTCGCTCGTGCTTATTTGGAAGGTCATTGATGATATTGGGTGAAAGAAGGAGAGGCAAGAAAAAAGATTAACAACACAAGAATAAGAAGTATGCGGAAGGAGAAGTAAAACGCATTCTGAAGGACAATCCGAGCGTCCTAGCATGAAGACGCCCGTCACCCCCTCACACAATCTGAGCGTCCCGATGGTTGATCCGCTCGTCTCCCCTACCCAGAATCCGAGCGTGTCCCTCCTCGGCACGAACAGACAATGACACCTTCAGCACAATATGCTCATCTCCTCAAGGATACTTGCATTTCCCTACTTTAGAACTTTGCATTGTGAATTACTAATTTATCCTTACTTAACCTAATAATGCACCACTATATATACCCCATTTTGTAATAATCGGGATAGATTATATTACATTACATTAGATAGTATGAAGCTCTCTTAGATTAGGAGTAGATTAGAATAGATTACTATTTAATCTTTCGAAAAATCTCATATTAATCTTTCCATAATTATTGTTCAAGTCTATTACTTTTGAGTAATTGAAGATTATTGGGTTATTATTGGATAATTGACAACTCTTCATCAATCAATCAAGATCTCTTCTTTTATTCTTTGCTTTATTATTTGGAATCATATTCATAGGTATAATCTCTTTTACTCTTGTTTAATTATCGTTAATCACAACCTTATTAACATGTTAAACTTGATCATGAGTGAGTAGTCATTTAGCTAGGATTAATGGGGAATTAGGAAAACAAACATGGGGAATGATTCATGCTTAATCTAATATGTTTTCATAATTAATTTGCTTGTTTGTTGTGATTTCAACTTATGCACATGTTATGTTTGATGAAATGCGAGCCTATGAATCCTTGCATTTTTTTACCCATCACTTTTCTTTTCAATGAGGCTTCTAAGAAATAAACCAACTCGAGTCTCATTAGACCATGCATATAGTTGAATAGGAAGGACTAAGTTGACTTGTAGGTGTTGTATAATCTAATCGATTCGGCTCCGGGACCCAAACCTTCTTAGGGATTGTAAGATATACACTAACTCGATCCCATCACAACAATAATTGCTTGCTATTTAATTGAGACTATGTTTGTATGATCAACTCCCATGAATCCCATATGACCTCATGACATCCTAGTATCCTTTATTATTTATCTACACCTTTACTTGCTTGTTTTACTTTGTTGCTTGTATTAGTTTAGAACACAACTACAAACCCAAATCCATTGTGACACTAGTATAAATTAAGATAGATAGACTTAGAACCCAAAGCACACCATCCCATGGATCGACCTCGACGTAACCACTAACTAGTTGATTGTTGAGAATTATAAACGTGTTTGATTGAGAGCCCCAACGACACTCTCATCAAAATGGCGTCGTTGCCGGGGACGGTGTTATGTGATTAAGTTCTTACTTGTTTGTCTATTTTTGTTTGTGCTCTAATCTTGAGGAACTTGTTCCTCAAGGTTCGTTTTTACCGTTTTATTGTAGTGTCCATGTTTGTAGTTGTATCTTTATCTTGGCTATGATGATGACCGAAGACTTGGTACATGGAGTATGTGGTGGATCTTTTGAGTATGACTACAATGGGTACGGGGAGTTTGAGGAGCAAGTCAACACAAACCTACCTTACTACTCATACAATGAAAATCCTAACTACTACACCAAATTTTCCCACCAAAATCACCACATCCAATATCCACAACAATTACCCTCCCAATACCCACTTTGCAACCAATTTCAAATACCACAATATAACCACTTTCACACCCACCCACAACAAGAAGATGAGCATGAAATTCAAAGTATGGTTCTCAAAATGATGGGAGATCAACAAAATTTCTTCAAACAAGTTCTAGAGGAGAGCCAAAATAGGGACAATGTTCTTCAAAGCATTGTTACCCATGGTGAGGAGTTGGCAATTCAAATTGCCCAAATGAAAGAAGCCCAAGTAACTACTCCTCACCATTCCTTAGACATTGATCATGAATGCGAGTTTGAAGGAGTTACCTTTGATGAGAAATGGGAAGAGCCAATTTCCTTGAGCTCTTGTGAGTATGAAAGTGTGGTATTTGATGTAGAAGACATGAGGTTAGGGAAGCCAAATACTCTTAGCCTTTGTGAGTACGAGGGTGTGTCTTTTGATGTTAACATTGAGGTGTTGGAGAAAGAGTTGATGAGAAAAAGTGAAGCTCCTATCTATGATTCGTATGGAGATAGCGATGATGACAATCCTATGGAAGAAGCTTATGTGGAACACGTGTCTTGCATTGACTTATGGAATGTAGAAGAGGAAAGGAGTTATGATATTGCCTCACTTGAGGACCCCATCCTTGAGAAGTTTGAAGTATGCTTCCATGAGGAAGATGAATGCCTCTTTCCTATTGACCATGAAGACCTTTTCGCACCTACGATGGAACCTATGATTGTTGGAGATGATATGGTGGATCTCCTCCAAAAGGTCAAAACATCATACAAAGGGTACTTGGTGGAAAAGCTCAAGAAGAAACTTGCACATGAAGCTACTTGTGGAAATTTAGCATCCACAATTTCAATTTCTAAAGAACCCGATCATCAATAACATGAGAATTCTCCGTCTACTTTGGAAGGATTGAGTAATCAAAACGCTATCATCATCACCAAAATCGAAGAGGAAGGTGGTAAGTGGAAGTCTCCAGACCAATATGAACCATACTTCATGCCTTATGTTAACAAGAATCATGGGCTTGTTGGTTTGAAGCATCGCAAATACTCAAGTGCCAAGAGAAAGGTGAAAAAGAAAATGGATGACAAATTCCTTTGGCCAAGCTTTGTTTTGAAGTTAAGCAAACCATACTTATGCTTATTTGGGGTTTGGTCACAAGCTTTTGATCTCCTTCTAAGAGCCTTGAGCTCTATGGACAAAGAATTTCGACAATTTGAACTAGTTTGGTGAAGTCCTATCTCAAACCACCATTTGTAAGATATTTCTTAAACCTTTCGCATTGTATAATATTGTACATTTTCGCACTTTTCCTTACAATTTCTTTCATGATAGCAGTGAGAGAGGGTTTTCTTACCCATTTATTGAGCATAATTTCAGAAAAAGATAAGGAGGAATAACAAAAGGGTGCAAGGGTATAATCTTTGAAAGAAAAGAATAGGGAAGTGAGGAAAACGGCACGGGACGCTCGTCCCAAGGACAAGCCGCTCGTCCTCAGCCTCTTCATGGGTACTGTTTGGTCCTGAGTTGAAATCCGAGCGAATTACTAATTTATCCGCTCGTCCTAGTGAAGACGCTCGTATCAGGGGAAGGACGCTCGTCCTTTATGGCAGCTTGAAAACAATTTTGCACTGGAAGAGAATCCGAGCGGATTCTGAGTAAGACGCTCGTCCTGCTCAAGCCGCTCGTCCCAAGAACGAAACGCTCGTCCTATCCCAACATCAGAAGAGGCAGAATCACTGGAACAGAATCCGAGGGGATTCTTGCCAAAATGCTCGGACCCCTGCTGAAAGACGCTCGTCTCGACTACCATGACGCTCGGATTCTTTTGAAGTCTCGTGAAATCCGCCCGAGCCCGACCCTCAGCCGCTCGTCTGACACCTCCTTTCTATATAAACACCCCCACCATCCCTCATCTCCTTACATTATCAAAACCTAAATCTCACATCTCCATCTCCCAAACACTCCCATCACAAAAACCAATCAAACCCTAACTCCCCAAATAAAAAATGATGAACCTCAAGGGAAAAGCCAAGAAGCTTGTTGAGTCCGCAACCAACAAAGTGCAAGGGCTCCTCGTCATCCGCTCAAGGAGGGGTGCCGCCAAGAGGCAATCGCATTGTGATGATAGGAGGGGTAGAGCAACTTGAGTACTTTCCGGAAGTGATCTTCACTTCCAATGAACATCGCAAGAAGTTCACCACATTGCTAGGTAAGCATTATGAGCCGACTTAATTCATTGATACCAAAGTGCTAGAGGTCCTACGTATAAGGTACCATACCGAAATGTTCTTTGATGGTTTAGTGCTTGGAAAACTATTCTATGCCCACGAAGAGACCTACCTTAGCCTTACCCTAGAATTCTTGAGTAGCCTCCACATCGTCACAAACACGCAAAGAACCGTTTGCATGGAATTCCGATTGTGCAATCACGACCATAGATTAACCCTCAACCAATTTGCAAGTATTTTTGGTCTTGTTGTGCCAACGGAAAACACCGACAAACCCGCCGACTTTGATGTGGACCAAGTTTGGGGGGCTATTTCCAGGAGGGACTTCATACATTTGAAACAATGCTATACCTTCGCAATTCATCATCCGGTGATTCGAATCACCGAAAGCTTCATTGCTGGCACTATTAATGGGAGATTTGAGCAAGATAGGTGCACTCTCCTTGATTTGACCTTTCTAGAGTCCTATCTAAATGTTCGGGGGACAAGGCCCTATAGCTTCAACACCCCTCTTGAGATGCTCACAAGGTTCTTCGACTTTGCTCAAGGGAGCTCCCAAATCAAGACCTTCGTGATGGGAGGTCTAATTACAATGTTGGCTAATGATCTTTGTCCCAAATTTAACATTCATGGGGCTTAGAGGACGCCGTCTTCAACCACCACCGGTGGTGTACCTACACTCAAACCGTGAGTGTAGAGTGGTTTACAAAAGGGTGTTCCTCTATTGTTCTTACGGGGTGGAATGCACGTGGTACCGACCCGAGGTTGAGCCGGTATTCACCTACGCCGAGCTACCTCCTCGACATTGAAATCTACCCCAACCCCCCTCAAAGAGAAGAAGCACCACGCCAACCTTCACACCCTCGTGGGATACCAGCAAGGGGTAATGCCCCACCATCTTTTGTGCCCATCCCACCATACCCCACTCCTCATGTGCCATTCACGCCGCAAGTCCCCAATGCTCCGGATATGAATGATTTGATGGATCTTATGAAGAAAGTTGATCTTGGAGTATACGATGGGAGGGTCGACAACTATTTGGCCCTTTATCCTCAATACTACCAAATGGCATAACAAGGGTATATCGACCCTAATGGCCCTCGTCCATCTTGGGCTCAACCGCACCTTTTGTTCCCTAATCAAGGGTAGCAAGCCGGGAACTTTGGCGGTCAAGGTGGGGGATACTTTGGTCAAGGAGGATATGACCAAGGAGGTTCCAGCGGGTATAGATACCGCGATGATGGTGATGATGACGAATGAGAGATGCCTACCCCACCATCTCCAATTGTATGATACTCTTCTCTCCCTATCTCTTATGAATAGTTGCATTGCATTTTAAATTACCTTGCATTTAGTTTACGCTTCACTTGCATTTGTATTATATTTCATATCACATTCACATTAGTTAGTTCATTTAGTATAGTTTGCATTGTAATATATCTCACATGTCTCATATAGTTAGTTGAATTCATACATAGTCACTAATGACCCAACCTCATTTCTCCTACACTAGAAATAGTGCTTAAATCGGTTTGGGGAGGTTTGATCATAGGTGAGAACATGCATCATCTAGTATAGTGTAAATTGCATTCATTTGTTATATATATATATATATATATCATATAGAATTGCATTTAGTTAGAGCATGCATTCATTCATATCATTACATTTATTCAATAATCCAAAAAACAAGTACTTTCTTTTTCATTCCTACTCCTACATGGACATTGAGGACAATGTCCAAAATAAAGTGGGGGATGGGAATTTATATTCCAAAAATGATAAAAATTGAAAATTTTGAAAAATAAAAAAACATGTCTTTTTGTTTCATAAACATAAAACCATAAAAATTTGAAAAAATTCAAAAATTCAAAAACATGTTCATTTTCTTTATAGTATAGTCTTGTATATATTGTGTTTGTATATATTGTGCTTGTTCATCCTTTTTCACAATGATCGACTACGCCACATCCGAGACATGAGGATATTGAAGACCACATGGTATGATCTTTCCAATCTCCTTTTTCCTCTTTATGTTGATGACTATGTGGATTTATTTTTATTGATGCGGTATAAACAATGTGATTATAGGATTGTATCTAGATTATTTGGCATACTAGTTGGTAAAAGCATATGCATTAGGTTGTATAGATGATAGTTGCATCATGGCATATAGTTGCATTTAGGAAAAATTTTGTGAAAGCATCTATTTGGGAATTTTGACAAGTGTATATAAGGCCCTTGTAGATACTTTTTCTTCTTATGACTTTGCTCATTAGAATGCTTGTAAAACACCCTAGGATGTGTCATGCTAGTATCCTTTGACCCATGGATTAAGGCCCAGTCAAAAGTACCTTGTGGTGTGATAACTCTTTGGCTACCGTTTATTCCAAGGTGACCCTTGAAACCATGCAACCATCCATCATCCACGTTCTGCCACATTTTGTCATCAAAGGGAATGGGCACAAATTAAAAATTGGTCAAAATTTGAGTTCAAGAAATGAAATGAAAAGTCAAAAAGTTTGCAAATTGCATCAAAAGAAAAGAGGAGTAACAAAAAGGAAAACTCCTATGCTTCAAAAATAAGCACCCTCACTACAAATGGGGTGACTTTGAAAATGTTCAACAGAAAATGCAAAAAGTTGAAAGTTGTCAAGTATTGAAATGTCAAACATAAAAAAATGGCAAAAAGAAAGTGTTCTCAAATGTCAAATGCCACAAGAAATCGGAGGGAAAAACAACAACAAAAAGCAAACTCCCATATGAAACTCAAATTCAAATGATCCCTTTATCCATCGAATCCACCTTTGTGCATGGTAGAGAGGGGACGACCCTTCGTCTTGTCTAGACAAGAAGGGGAATTCCGCGATCCACCAGTGTTTCTAACACCATAGGGAGTCTATTCTTGACGAAAGCATTTAACGATTGAGGACAAAGGTACCCTAGCTTGACACAACTTGGAGGTGATTTATTGGTATCCTTCTAGGCTTAGTAGTTCGGAGAAACCGTATCTATGATGGAATGTGTACCCTTAGATTGCTTCCCTTACAGACAATTTCCGCCACTTAGATGAGGAAAGTGGTTATTCGTTTTTGTAGATGCATCCATTACTTGTTTTGTGTGCTTTAATGTTTGGATGTGTCGCCATTTTGGCAAGCCCCACCTGCCTTGCAAGAAGGCATCCTACCTCATGGTTGTCTTGTTGTGAGTTGAAGGGGCGGAGTGAGACCCGCTAATTGTCTCACATCGGTTATAATATTAGGATAGTTTAAATAAAGGTCTAGTTCTAGCCACCTCTTTACTCGGGACGAGTAAAGGTTCGGTTTGAGGATATTTGATGTGACTCATATTTGCGCACATTTAGTCCCTCAATTGAGCCTATTTTGCATATTATTATTGTTGGAATATGTGTCCTCCGACAATAATGCGATCACAACTGTCGATCATGATGATCACATGTTTAAGTCTCATTTTAAGAATACATGTGGGAAGTAATATTTTACAGTCAATTGGTCGACACATATCGGTAATGATTGGCTGACTAGAGTTTGACATTACTGTCGTGCGACGGTGGTGATCAGTTGATCCCCTTAGGTCATACATAAAGGGTAACACTCTTAATTGATTATTTAATTGATCGTATGTCGATACGGGTTAATTAAATTACTTAAAATTGACGGACGATTTTGAAAGTAATATTTACGTGTCTCATTGAAATTTGATTAAATAAGATACGGTCTAAGTGATCGAATTGTTTTATTGCTTAGATGAAATTATTGTTTACGGAAACAATTGAAACTGAATGAATAAATTTATTATAAATACAAGACGTTGTGATTTATAATTGGTAAACCGTTTTGGTACAAGTAATTATGAATTACTATGTCGATTTTGTGCATGACATATTTTTATTAATACGTTGATTTTTAATATGTTAAAAATACATGACAATTTCACATGACTAGTAACATGTGACAATTGACAAATGACAAATATAAAATGGACTTTTCATTTTATGTAAGTGCCGAAATGGAGGGAGTATTAGGCTAAAAATTGTGTTGATTATTTTAAGTGGAAACAAAATGATTATACACCTAGCTAGTAGCCATGCATACCTATGTTTTCTTGAGAAGAATAACTTGCCCATGCATTGGCTCTCCCTCTTTCACCCCACCGGTTTTCAAAGGCTATCATAGAGAGTTTTTCTCTCTAATTTTTCATTCACAACTTAACATATTATTTCTAGTGTAAGAAATACAAAACTCTCTACATCTTATGAAAAACTAGAGAAATAAATCTCTAAAAATCATCCTCTCTTGGCGGAAATTCCAAGAGGACATACAAATATTTTGGGTCAATTTTTAATAAGATTAATATTGTTCTAGTTCAAATAATATTAGTTTTTAAGAGGTTATCTTGGGTATTCATCTTTGGGAGGGATTCTATCCTTGAATCCTTGTTCTTCCATTTGTAAGGAAAGCTCAAGAACAAGTGAGAAGGAGAACTCACTTGTGCCCTAAATCCGAAACTACTATAGTAAGAATGACGATTTCTTCACTTGTCTATTTTAGTTTGCATGCATAAGATCTAGATTTAATTTATGACTAAATTAAATTGTAACATATATGAATATGTTAAATAATGAGATTAATAATTTCTAACAATTATAACGTTCCATAGCCATTTTATCCGTCAAATGCTTCCTATCTTGCTTTCCTAATGCATTTCGTATATTTTGTAGGAAATAAGACAATTAGGCGTAAAATCATGTCTCTCATGCTTATTTGGAAGGTCATTGATGATATTGAGTGAAAGAAGGAGAGGCAAAAACAATGATTAACAACACAAGAATAAGAAGTATGCGGAAGTAGAAGTAAAACGCATTCTGAAGGACAATCTGAGCGTCCTAGCATGAAGACGCCCGTCGCCCCCTCACACAATCCAAGCGTCCCGATGGTTGATCCGCTCCCCTACCCAGAATCCGAGTGTCTCCCTCCTCGGCACGAACGAACAGTGACACCTTCAGCACAATATGGTCATCTCCTCGAGGATACTTGTATTTCCCTACTTTAGAACTTTGCATTGTTAACTACTAATTTATCCTTACTTAACCTAATGATGCACCACTATATATACCCCATTTTGTAATAATCGGGATAGATTACATTACATTACATTAGATAGTAGGAAGCTCTCTTAGATTAGGAGTAGATTAGAATAGATTACTCTTTAATCTTTCCACAAATCACATATTAATCTTTCCTTAATTATTGTTCAAGTCTATTACTTTTGAGTAATTGAAGATTATTGGGTTATTATTGGAGAATTGACAACTCTTCATCAATCAATCAAGATCTCTTTTTTTATTCTTTGCTTTATTATTTGGAATCATCTTCATAGGTATAATCTCTTTTACTCTTGTTTAATTATCGTTAATCACATCATTTATTCATCATGTTTGGCTTTGTTAGTATGATTGAAAACCTTATTAACATGTTAAACATGATCATGAGTGAGTAGTCATTTAGCTAGGATTAATGGGGAATTAGAGAAACAAACATGGGGAATGATTCATGCTTAATCTAATATGTTTTCATAATTAATTTGCTTGCTTGTTGTGATTTCAACTTATGCACATGTTATGTTTGATGAAATGCGAGCCTATGAATCTTTGCATTTTTTTAACCATCACTTATCTTTTCAATGAGACTTGTAGGTGTTGTACAAACTAATAGATTCGGCTCCGGGACCCAAACCTTCTTAGGGATTGTAAGATATACACTGACTTGATCCCATCACAACAATAATTGCTTCCTATTTAATTGCGAACATGTTTGTATGATCAACTCCCATGAATCCTATATGACCCCATGACATCCTAGTATCCTTTATTATTTATCTACACCTTTACTTGCTTGTTTTACTTTGTTGCTTGTATTAGTTTAGAACACAACTACAAACCCAAATCAATTGTGACACTAGCATAAATTAAGATAGATAGACTTAGAACTCAAAGCACACCGTCCCATGGATCCTTGTTCTTCCATTTGTAAGGAAGCTCAAGAACAAGTGAGAAGGAGAACTCACTTATGCCCTAAATCTGAAACTACTATAGTAAGAATGGCGATTTCTTCACTTGTCTATTTTAGTTTGCATGCATAAGATCTACATTTAATTTATGACTAAATTAAATTGTAACATATATGAATATATTAAATAATGAGATTAATAATTTCTAACAAGCGATATCATGAGCCTTAGGTTGTTTGCATGCAAATCGGTTATTGTTTTTCCGAGTTATACGATTAACAAACAAAACTTATAAATTTGTATTTATTATAAAATATCACGAAATTTATTTGCATTTTAAAGTTTCTGGTCCTAAAATGTTTTTAGGATATTTTGGTTTATTTATGGAATTTATTGTTCATTTTATATAATAATGGCATTAAAATGTGATTTTTATGATAAAAATGTCATTTTTGGAATAAAAATGGTTAAACTTCGATTTTTCCAGTGGTTTTTGGATATGTTTTCACATATATTATCTAATGATGGCCTGTAAATGTTCATAATAAAATGAGTTGTTATGCTCGAAATATGAATTTTTCAAGTTAAAATCGTATTTAAATGGGAAAATAGGTTAATATGAGTTATATTTCGAATCCGGTCATGGAAATTTAGTATGTTGTCACATGCAATTTTACAAGATGTGTGTAAAACATTTGGCTATAATGAAATCTTTATGCATGATTTATGAATTTTTGATGAAACATCATATAAATAGTGACTTTAATTAGTAAAAATTGCTAAAACATACTTCATGACTAAGGCAAAATGTCACATGTTGCATTTTATCATATATTTCAGATCTAAAAGTGAAAAGTTAATAAAAATAATTTTTCTCATATTTTTTATGGTAATAATTGATAAATCCGATAAACCGCAACATTGTTTTTCTCGATAAATTTTCGAAATTTGTAACCTAAGTTTTTTGAACATTATGAGTGTCATGGTATTTTTCCAGAATGTTCAGGAGTTTAAATTTCAAATTTCAAATTTATTTGAAATTTAATGATTTAATTTGAAGTTTATGACATAATTTTGTATTTTAAGCCCATTTATGAACAATATTAAGAAATATATGTTAATTATTGTAAATATGTTAGTGGAGACTAATGTTGAGTCCTAAGTTGGTTAGGGTAATTAACTTTTACATAAATATGAATTTATGTAATTATTGTGATTATAAAAGGTTAAATCACGCAAATCCGTAAAAACCGATTAATATACGATATTGGCTCCTTAAAGGTGATTTAGCATAAAATTGGGCATGTTCATACATATTATAATGCTGCATTTTATTTATGATTGTCATTTTTAATTTTATGTAATTTTTAAATTATGTAATTTTACTTAGTATGGCCTTAGCTTTAATTGATATTACCCGAAATGTATGGGAATATCGATTCGGTTGTAATTTATTGTGATCTCGTATCACCGTTTTGTAATTTAATAGATTTTTTTTTTAATTACAAATGTATAAAAGGAAATTATGTAATTCATTTTGTAATTTAATTATTCCGGAGTTCCTTGAAGACGGTGCCACTCGAGAAGGCGATCCATTAAAGAAAGTGTTGCCTTGAAATGCGTGCCAAGACCGAAGTTTAAGGGACCAAAGGAGTTGGTTTCCGAATTTGTAATAGTTTATTAGATTTACTATTTTAGGAAGGCCATACAAGGATTTTATTTTTATGCTTTGCATTTTATTTATATATGTTGCATGCATCGCTAAATCGCCATAACAAAACATGCATTTTAAATCGAGTTTATCGACCGTGTCAATTACAATTATCGTAGTTCACCGCTTTAGTTCACTTAAAAAGTGATAGATAATAAATTGACATGACCTCTCGCTAAAATAAACAATTGAGACTTAGCCTTACCAAAAAGTAGAAACCATGAAAACCTATTTCATGAGGGAGTGCGCTCGGCCACACCGGGGTACAAACCTTGTTACGTAGGGGAAGTGGGTGATAAATGTCTATCCGCCGAATTCATGTTGATAAGGGATGAATCGGCTACACCGTGCCCAAGTTCATGTGGATTTGGATCATGGACACATTTATTCGAAATTTGGGTTGAACTCAACAAAAGTATTGATAAGGGATGAATCGGCCACACCGTGCCCTTATCGGATGTGTTTTGGGCTAAAGTTAAATGTTAATGTAATATTATCGACCAAGAGTTCTAAAAATAGAATCGATTAAAGAGTTAATCCACCGAGTTATATTGATAAGGGATGAATCGGCCACATCGTGCCCAAGTTAATATGAATTTGGATCTTGGAATCATTTATCATAGTTGGGTAGAGGTCACTATGTAAATGTTTTACTTGTTATTTAGAAGTATTAATAAAACGATAAATGTTAAGTTTTTCACTATTCCGTTATCATATTGTTCTATTTCTTTACCACAATTCATATACGATATCAATTCGTTTTTTGATTCAAATCTCCATTAAAACATCGTAACTAAAGACAAAATTTGAATTTTTCTTCTAAAAACCTCGTATTATCCATTGTAAGGAACTCTTGTGAAGAGTATAGATAAAAGTTATTCGTGATCAAAAGGGTTTTTGATCCTTGACTAACATATCTACTTACAATGAATTGTTTCTCATATGCTTAATTGAGTTAAGTACTTTGAAACGTTACATCATTTTGGTAACTAGATTTGTTTGAAATCAAAATTGATCAAAATCTGCAACCACTTCAATGAAAGTTTTAAGACTAAACAAACGAATGAAGAGTAGTCTTCATGAATTTCAATTTTTGCTTCTTTTAGCAAAGACTCATTGAAATGAGTGGGAGCATTCTCTTAAACCGTTAAGAAAAGGATAAGGTTTTAAAGAAGTAAAATTAGAATGGAATTGATACAAGGTAATGTTAAAAGTAAAGTTATTGAGAATAACAATACTAAACCTATCAATCCCAACCGATAAAGTTTCCATTGTCTTATGTTTTGGACGCTAGAAAGAAAACTACCCCAAATTATTGATGAATCAACAAGTTAGTTGTGGACATCTAATGGGACCTTCTTCTTTAAATGTTTATTTGATTAACATAAATTTTGCTAGTACTACTTCGTCAATATTAGAAACCAGTGGTCATTTTCATCATTGTATTTGATATATAGGATGATTAGAATATGACGACTAGCAACAATGATGTCAAGAGATAGAGTCATTGTGTACTCAATCTAGTTTTGGGTTTATATTTATACCTTAATTATGACTATTAAGTGAATAAACTCTTAATAAGAATATAATTTTGTTAAGATACACAAGAGGTTCACTTTTGTAACCCTATACACCATGATTTGATGTATGGCTAGCCTATTATCAAAGGTGATTATATTCTAAACCAAACTAGAATGATATATCATGTAGATGATGCAAGACTCAAATTGGTAACCCAAGATTAAACCTTAAATTCTAGAATGATGAACGCAAAGAGTTATCGAGTACTCTTGGAACCATTAGATTATTAATCTTATGGTATATGCGTATCTTGTATTCAAAGCAAGAGGTCTCGTGCTTTTGGTTGAAAAGGAGATCGAGAATGTAAATCATTGATACAGAATAGGTTGATCATTTACTTTTACCAACGATTTAAGTTGACATTAATGTGTTCACTTAATAAGGTAAATAAAGAAGTCTTTGAAGAAGTTCAAAGAGTTCAAAGAATCACGATTTAGTCGTGATGGGATTATCAAAGTGAAGACTTTAATATAAGCTAAAGGAAATGTGATATAGTATCACAAATTAATCTCTCTTAGTACGCATTATGGGATAATGTGTGGTTGGATAAAGAAATCAAACGCCATTCGATATGGTTTGGACTTCAATCAAGTTACTTTGAGTTACTTGATCCTTTTGGGGATTTTATCATTTTGTCTAAATTATTTTTCCACTAAATCTAAAACGAATCGTATGAGATATGAAATGGTAGGGTACCATGTTTGTAAGTTTTCAAAAGAAACAAATGCTCATTTTTCCTTATTATCACGAGTACAACGGGTTTGTGGCTCGTGAAGCTGTCTTTCTAAAATACAAGTTTATTTCTAGAAGACAGAGTGGGAGAAATTATTCAAGAGCCACAAAGAATGAGAATGTTATGTCGCAAGAAACTGGTCTTTCTTGGCTACATGAGATGTTTTGTGTAAGACGTTGTTTCTTCAAAACCTAGGAGGTTAAAATCATCACTTATTGAAGATGATGAATTAGGGTTACTTTTAGAAAGTAAATAGCTTGTAACTTACAAAGAAATCGTTAGATTCAAGTTGATTACTTCTAGAAAGTAATGAACATATGACTTACATGAGAATGTTTAAGTCACAACTCAATACAAGGCTTAGAGCCATGAAAATCCGAAATAAAAGGCTTGATTAGTGACAAAGGGTTTTGCACTAATAAAGAGAGATTTCAAAGCTTGATTGGTAGCAAAGGGTTTTGCACTAGTTGAGAAGCTTAAGTCTAAGGATTGTATTTCATTATGATGAGATATATAGCAAGTGAATCCAAAAACCCACTTCTTCAATTAGAAGGAATGTATTCAATACATGTCTTGAGTTTTGTAGATTCTTGCCATCCTAAGATAATGTGAAACTTAAGAGAGAGTCTTAAGTAGGACATCAATGAGTTGGAATCAACATTTTGATCATGTGATGAAACTTTTCTCAATAAGATGAGAAGTTATGTTTATACATGAAGTTTAGTGGGAGTTACGGAAATTTTAATTAGTATAATATATGGATGACATATTGATCATTGGGAATGATTTAAGACTTTTGGAGTATTATAATACATCTTAATATCCGGATTTATGGAGATAAATCCACATGATATTAGCGTCAAATTAGAAGTCTTATGTTGATAAGATTCATGACTAGTTCAATCGAGTTGAACATAATTGATTGATTTCAATTGCTTCCGCTGCCGGATCGATTAAATAGGAAATGATGTATAACACTTCATATACTTTGAGCATGATGAATTGTTTCAAATGGAATTTAAGTAATATTTACCAAGTAAGCCATAAAGATTACGCTTAAGTGCTTGCAGAAGCATTAAGGATGTAAAGCAAAGTGTTTTTGATGCAATTTTGTGTAAGGGTGTTACACAAATGACAAATGACAATTGACAATTGAGATTGCGCATGGTTTCCGACAAAACCATAATCAAAACACATTAGGATGGTTAAGATTCCATTGTGGCTATGTTATTTAAGAAATAGATTTTCTAGAATCGTTCTAGGCAATAAAGAACAATGAGAGATATTTACAACGGAAATTGAGTACACTTGCAATCATGAGATGTGCAAGAATGAAGAGTCCCGCACACTGTGAAAACAGTGGGAGCTATTCTAAGGCTAGAGAGCTTATGTCTAGATTGGATCTAGACATGTACTCAGAAAGTTTTGTAATGAACATGTATACATTACAAAGGAAAACGAGTATGTAGTAAGGTTGAATAAGGTACAAGAAGTTGATAAAACCTGCTAACCAAAGCCTTCTCATGGGCTTAACATGATGAGTCATGTCAGATGTCATTTCAATTGCATTGAGATGAACAACTACATATAAGATAAAAATGGATTATAAAATTATGAAGTAGTAATCAGGTATTAACTATTCATATGTGATAATCACATTTGTCGTTTGAGTTTTTAAAATCTGAAAACTCCTTTATACTTTGTTACATCCAAACAGGTTGTAGAGACAATATTGAACCCCATTAAAGTAAACCCGGATTAACATGGTATTCGCCCATAGTCACTTGTATGAGGTGACGTCTCGAAGTGACTAGAGTGTGATGCGATTGATGGCAAGTTCAAGTGCCATAGAGTCATATGAGAATGACTAGTCGATCACATAGGCAGACTGTTAGGAACACTTTGTCGGGCTAATGACCGCTTATAGAGTTCTGGCAAATTTATATAGCATGGTCGTGGCGAGAGCTACTATAGTATTCTAATGAGTTGATTCTTTTGACTAAAGACTGTTCGCCCAAGGTGGCACAGTTTCAGATTAACTTTGATTTATGTTACTACGACCTTCGTAAATGGGGTCAAATGGGCATATTTTGGGTTATGATGGCTGTGTCTAGTCGAAGGGAATAAGTGCGATAGGAATTGTCCACCCCTTGTCAGGGTTAAAACAATATCTCAGAGCCACTCGAGGAGTAATGAACTGGAAATGCGTGGCCACGCTCGGAAGGTATCCATGGTGGATAATTCCGGTCAATCAGTTATTCTCCAGATCGAGGAAACCACTCTAGATATGATCACTTGCAAGTACGACCTGAAAGACACCTTGCATTGAGTGAGAGATAGTAATAGGACAAGAGAATTGGTGACGCACACTTGTCGAGGACAAGTGGGAGATTGTTGGAATATGTGTCCTCCGACAATAATGCGATAACAACTGTCGATCATGATGATCACATGTTTAAGTCTCATTTTAAGAATACATGTGGGAAGTAATATTTTACAGTCAACTGGTCCACACATATCGGTAATGATTGGCTGACTAGAGTTTGACATTACTGTCGTGCGACGGTGGTGATCAGTTGATCCCCTTAGGTCATACCTAAAGGGTAACACTCTTAATTGATTATTTAATTGATCGTATGTCGATACGGGTTAATTAAATTACTTAAAATTGACGGACGATTTTGGAAGTAATATTTACGTGTGTCATTGAAATTTGATTAAATAAGATACGGTCTAAGTGATCGAATTGTTTTATTGCTTAGATGAAATTATTGTTTACGGAAACAATTGAAACTGAATGAATAAATTTATTATAAATACAAGACGTTGTGATTTATAATTGGTAAACGGTTTTGGTACAAGTAATTATGAATTACTAAGTCGATTTTGTGCATGACGTATTTTTATTAATACGTTGATTTTTAATATGTTAAAAATACATGACAATTTCACATGACTAGTAACATGTGACAATTGACAAATGACAAATATAAAATGGACTTTCCATTTTATGTAAGTGCCGAAATGGAGGGAGTATTAGGCTAAAAATTGTGTTGATTATTTTAAGTGGAAACAAAATGATTACACACCTAGCTAGTAGCCATGCATACCTATGTTTTCTTGAGAAGAATAACTTGCCCATGCATTGGCTCTCCCTCTTTCACCCCACCGGTTTTCAAAGGCTATCATAGAGAGTTTTTCTCTCTAATTTTTCATCCACAACTTTACATATTATTTCTAGTGTCAGAAATAAAAAACTCTCTACATCTTATGAAAAACTAGAGAAATAAATCTCCAAAAATCATCCTCTCTTGGCGGAAATTCCAAGAGGACATACAAATATTTTGGGTCAATTTTTAATAAGATTCATATTGTTCTAGTTCAAATAATATTAGTTTTTAAGAGGTTATCTTGGGTATTCAACTTTGAGAGGGATTCTATCCTTGAATCCTTGTTCTTCCATTTGTAAGGAAAGCTCAAGAACAAGTGAGAAGGAGAACTCACTTGTGCCTTAAATCCAAAACTACTATAGTATGAATGACGATTTCTTCACTTGTCTATTTTAATTTGCATGCATAAGATCTAGATTTAATTTATGACTAAATTAAATTGTAACATATATGAATATGTTAAATAATGAGATTAATAATTTCTAACAATTATAACGTTCCATAGCCATTTTATCCGTCAAATGCTTCCTATATTGCTTTCCTAGTGCATTTCGTATATTTTGTAGGAAATAAGACAATTGGGCGTAAAATCCCGTCTCTCGTGCTTATTTGGAAGGTCATTGATGATATTGGGTGAAAGAAGGAGAGGCAAAAACAATGATTAACAACACAAGAATAAGAAGTATGCGGAAGTAGAAGTAAAACGCATTCTGAAGGACAATCCGAGCGTCCTAGCATGAAGACGCCCGTCGCCCCCTCACACAATCCAAGCGTCCCGATGGTTGATCCGCTTATCTCCCCTACCCAGAATCCGAGTGTCTCCCTCCTCGGCACGAACGAACAGTGACACCTTCAGCACAATATGGTCATCTCCTCGAGGATACTTGTATTTCCCTACTTTAGAACTTTGCATTGTTAATTACTAATTTATCCTTACTTAACCTAATGATGCACCACTATATATACCCCATTTTGTAATAATCGGGATAGATTACATTACATTACATTAGATAGTAGGAAGCTCTCTTAGATTAGGAGTAGATTAGAATAGATTACTCTTTAATCTTTCCACAAATCACATATTAATCTTTCCTTAATTATTGTTCAAGTCTATTACTTTTGAGTAATTGAAGATTATTGGGTTATTATTGGAGAATTGACAACTCTTCATCAATCAATCAATATCTCTTTTTTTATTCTTTGCTTTATTATTTGGAATCATCTTCATAGGTATAATCTCTTTTACTCTTGTTTAATTATCGTTAATCACATCATTTATTCATCATGTTTGGCTTTGTTAGTATGATTGAAAACCTTATTAACATGTTAAACTTGATCATGAGTGAGTAGTCATTTAGCTAGGATTAATGGGGAATTAGAGAAACAAACATGGGGAATGATTCATGCTTAATCTAATATGTTTCCATAATTAATTTGCTTGCTTGTTGTGATTTCAACTTATGCACATGTTATGTTTGATGAAATGCGAGCCTATGAATCCTTGCATTTTTTTACCCATCACTTATCTCTTCAATGAGACTTGTAGGTGTTGTACAAACTAATAGATTCGGCTCCGGGACCCAAACCTTCTTAGGGATTGTAAGATATACACTGACTTGATCCCATCACAACAGTAATTGCTTGCTATTTAATTGAGAACATGTTTGTATGATCAACTCCCATGAATCCTATATGACCCCATGACATCCTAGTATCCTTTATTATTTATCTACACCTTTACTTGCTTGTTTTACTTTGTTGCTTGTATTAGTTTAGAACACAACTACAAACCCAAATCAATTGTGACACTAGCATAAATTAAAATAGATAGACTTAGAACCCAAAGCACACCGTCCCATGGATCGACCTCGACTTAACCACTAACTAGTTGTTTGTTGAGAATTATAAATGTGTTTGACTGAGAGCCCCAACGACATTCTCGTCATATACACAACGGAAATTAAGTACACTTGCAATAATGAGATATGCAAGAAGTAAGGGATGATATTAGGATTCGGTTTTGTGAATTGGAGGGACTATTGTAGTTCATTCCAATAACCGAAGGTCCTACCCCTACACACTGTGAGGACAGTGAGAGTTATTCAAAGGCAAGAAAGCTGATGTCCAGATTGGATCTAGACACGTATTTAAAGAAGTTCTTATAATACTATATTATACACAAGAATGGGAAATAGTATATAGTAAGGTTAGGGAAAGTGCAAAGTGTTGTTAAAACTTGCTAACCAAGGCCTCTTCATAGGCTTAGCATGATAATGAAGGAAATGTAGATTCATATACATTATAACATAGTCTTATATGTCTAATAATTTGTCATAAAATTAATAACGGAACTTATGCATGCAAACAATAAAATGAATAGAGGAGAAATCATGTCCTTACATGGTAAATTTCGGCTATTAGGGCACAAGAGAGATCACCTTTCTCTTCTTGTTCTTGAGCTTATTCCAATGGAAGAACAAAGATCTAAGAGTAAGATCTCTCCCTAAGTATTATACCCAAGGCACCTCTTAATTTAATTAATATTACAAAACTAGTATAATATTAATTATAGTAGAAAATTGAACCAAAAATATTTATAAACACTTAAGTATTTTCGGTTTAGAGAGGGAGGAGAAGAGAGCTTTTTATCTCACTAAAATCTCTTATTTGATGATGGAATGGAATGAAAAAAATCTACAACACTTTTGTATATTATTTGGTAAAAATAAAACAAAAGCCATGATGGCTTTTGCCTTCTCAAAACCGGGTAAGAGGAGGGGGTTTTGGGGAGCCAATGCATGAAGTTGTTGTTCTAAACAAAGTCCATAGGCATGCATGGCTATACAATTAGGTAATGATTATGTTTAGTTAATAAATTAATCAACACAATTATTAACCTAATACCCCAATATTTCGGTACAAACATAATATGGTGTCCATATTATTTTTGTCAATTGTCTATATGTAACATGTCATATGTCACATATATTTGTTATGTAATTTTTAACATATTAAAAATCAACGTATTGATAAAATACGTCACATACAAAAATCGACTTAGTAATTTCATAATTACTTGTGCCAAAATATTTTACCAATTTATAAATCACAACAAATTGTATTTATAATAATTCATTCAATTTTAATTGTTACATTAAACAATTATTTCATCCGAGTAATTATACAATTTGATTACTCAGACCGTATCTCATTTAATCACATTTCAATTTGATACGTTAATTATACTTCCAAAATCGTCCGTCAATTTTCAAGTAATTTAATTAACTCGTAACATTATACGATTAATTAAATAATCAATTAAGAGTATTGCCCTTTAGGTATGACCTAGGGGTCAATCGATCACCACCGTCACACGACAGTAATGTCAAACTCTAGTCAGCCAATCATTACCGATATATGTTGACCAGTTGACAGTAACAATATTACTTCCCAATTGTATTCATTTTAATGAGACTTAAACATGTGATCATCATGATCAACAGTCGTGATCGCATTATTGTCGGAGGACACATATTCCAACAGATAAGTCATGCCATTTCAATTGAGTTGAGATGTATAGTTGTATACAATATTAAGTATGGATTATAGATTATGTAGTAATTGATATTGTATCAATTTTACATATGTGATAATACATTCATCGTTTGAGTTTTATTCAAAACTCTTTTCTAATAATACTTTGTTTTCCAAATAGGTTGTCGAGATAAAATTGAACCCTATTTAAGTGAACTTGATTAACATAGTATTCGCCCCCTAGTCACTTATATGAGGTGACGTCTCCAAGTGACTAGAGTGTGATGCGATTGATGGCAAGTTCAAGTGCCATGGGTCATAAAAGATGACTAGTCAATCACATAGGCAGACTGTAAGGGACACTCTGTCGGGTAGTGACCGCTTATAGAGTTCTGGTAATTCATATAGCCTGGTCGTGGCAAAAGCTACTATGGTATTCTTTTGAGTCAATTCTTAGACTAGAGACTGTTCGCCCCAGTTGGCACAGTTTCTGAGTGACTTTAAATTATGCTCTATGACTTTCGTAAATGAGGTCAAATGGGCATCTCTTGGGTTATGATGAGCTGTGGCTAAACAAAGGGAATAGTACAATAGGAATTGTCCACCCCCTTGTCAGGGTTATTTAAAAATCTCAGGGCCACTCGAGGAGTAGTGAACTGAAAATGCGTGGCCATGCTCGGAAGGTATCTACGGTAGATAATTCCGGTCAGACAGTTACTCTCCAGATCGAGTAAACCACTCTTGATATGATCACTTGCAAGGACGACCTGCAAGACACCTTGCATTGAGTGGGAGATAGTAATAGGACAAGAGAATTGGTGACGCACCTTGTCTCGGATAAGTGGGAGATTGTTGGAGTATGTGTCCTCGACAATAGTGCGATCACATTATTGAAACTCATAATAAGAATACGTAAAGGGATGATTTATTTTATAAGTCAACTGGTCAACATAAATCGGTAATGATTGGCTGACTAGAGTTTGACATTACTGTCGTTTGACGGTGGTGATCAGTTGATCCCTTAAGGTCACACCTAAAGGACGATTCCCTTCATAGATAAATTAATTAATTATATGCTGATACAGATTAATTAATCCCTTAAAAATTGAACAATTTACATATGTGAGTGAGAATATGAATCTTATTGTAATTCGATTAAATGAGATTCGTTTTAGTAATTAAAATGTTATATTACTAATACCTTGTTTATGAAACAATTAAATTAAGAATGATCGGTTAATTATAATTACAATCTGTTGTAGATTATATTAACATGAACCATTTTATTTACTTGTGATTGTGAATCACTAGTCAATTGTAGTATATAATTGAATTAATATATGTAATGATATTTAATTGTTAAATATGCATTAATACTATTAACAACATGTTACATGTAACATGTCACACATACATTATGACAAAATGACAATTGACAAAAATAAAATGGATTCCATTTTATGAAGGGGTACCGGTTTTTTAGAGGAAATTAAGGTGAATGGTTAAATTATTTTAATAAGTGGAAAACATAATAATTACTATGCTATACTAGACTACACCCTAGTTGATATTGAGAAGAACAATTGAAAAAGCAATAAGGCATGCATTGGCTCCCTTGGCCCTTGTTCCCCCACCGGTTTTCACCCCACTTATGAGAATAAGAATTGTTCTTATTCTCATCACTTCTCATTCTTACATTTTTTCACTTCTTACTCTTCTCTCTTTTTCTCTCTAAAATATGTTTTAGAAAATAATTGTTCAAAGTCTAGTTTATTTAGATTACTATAGTAGAAAAAAGAAATAATATTAGATTATATTTTAAGGTAAACTACTTATATAATCTAGTCAATTAATTAGTAGTTTTAAGGGGTTGTCTTGGTGCAATTGATAGGAGGTTCTCATACATTTGGGACAAAAGGAATCATCCAATATTTAAGCTCAAGAACAAGTGAGAAAGGTGTTCTTACTTGTGCCCTTATAACCGATTTTATATATTGCAAGGATCATTTTTCTTACCTTCTATTTATATTTTGTTATGCATGCATAAGATCAACATCTATTTTAAAGAGTAAATTAGATTAATAAATAAAAGATTTTAATTAGAGGGTTATAGAATACTTACAATCTTATGCTTTCAACAATTCGAAAATGAAACCTTGCATATTTATTGGGATAGACTTTAGTGTTTCATTAATCGTTTCATTTGTTAACCTGCTTTTAAACTTGATATTTGGGAGTTGTGTCACATAATTTATAATACCGTCGATGATGCGACACAGGCTAGAATTGAGGAAAATTGTGAAGGTTTGTTTAATTACATGCCGCTTGGGAACTCCCTAAATATTTAACCCGAAACAACAGTTATAAGTCAGAGATGAGGTGGAATGCTGAAGTGGTGAAGATTGAGGCGGAGCTTAAAAAGCTTATCGATATACTAGCTTTAGATCAAAATAAACATGATACTCCATGTAGGTTAGATATTAAAATTGAATCCCCACCCTCAGTTGACCATGTTTAGAGTGACTCAGTTATGTTTAGAGATGACATTGACCTTTTTGACGATGAAGATGATTTTAATTTGAGAACTTTTTTTTTTGAGTATTCCTCTCTCAAACATTGAAGTTGTTTCTAATTTGACTAACAATTATGAGGTTCACTGTAATACTACGGTTTTCCTTCGCTGGTACTCGGCCGAGTATGACCTACTCGGTCGAGTAAAGTGTGTCGTGTATCCTGGTTTGGCTACTGCCCAGGAACACTCGGCCGAGTATGTGGGATACTCGACCGAGTAGAGGGTACTCGACCGAGTATACTCTATACTCGACCGAGTATCTGGTCTGACGGGTATTTTCATTATTACGGTTTTATTTGGAAATTATTAGAGATATTTAAACGCGATTATCAGTTTCTAATTACACTTTTACAAAACCTAATCACTCAACGACGCTCTAATCCTCTCCAAATATCTCTGTAGTGTGTGTGTGATCGTTAGCAAGTGCATTCATCCTTTCTTCTATCGTCGGTAAGTCCTTTTTGCTATAATTCGTTGACTAATCTTTTATGGTTTGGCTTTAACTATGATTTGGGGAAAATGGGGTTTTTGCATATGATGATTGTTGTTATGTGATTGTTGTTAGGTGAGGACTTCGTAGAGGAGCCGTTATAGACCGCTTGCTTGTGTCTCTTTGTAGATACCTCATTGCTGCACCTCCCGCAAACCACCCGTTGATGATTGGGCCGTATGTTTGGTACACGGAACGATTTGTGACAGTTCGTAAGTTTATCGTCAAGTGATCGCTCAAACACTTGTGTCTACCTCATAGTCGTCATCTACGCGCCGATACGGTCGTTTTGACAGTAATTAGAGTACATTTGGGGTCCGGGTCAAAAACCGTCTTCATTTTCTAATAACCGTTTAAAATGCTGAGTCAGAATGTTCTGGAAGATTCCGGATATTTCTATTCCATATTTTCCAATCCTTTAATCTTTGGTAAAATATATCCCGAAATTATCATATAAAATATTAAGGAAATAAGATTAATCCGCTATTCTATAATAGAAACACGGAACTCTTTTTTCCGTAGGAGGAAACCACTGACGAAAAGATGCAGCAGGTGCTGCGCCTCTTCCAAGAGACGCAGTGCTTGCTGCGCCTCTTCCTCAGTCCTTTTCTGCGTATTTTTCGTATCTTTTAGAGATTCACTTCCAAAGTTTCTCCGAAAACCCTAATTTTCGTCGTGTGATTAGTATAAATAGAGACCTTCGGTCTCACATATTTCTCACGCGAGTGTCCGCCCTTCTCTTCTCCCTTTGAATTCTAGACCACGTTCTTACTTTTTGGCGTCTACGTGCTTGAACTTTCGACCACGTAAGCTCGGATCCTTCTGAGTACCAGCCTCGTTTTGCATGACCGATCAATTTGACCAACTCCACAATCAATCAACTTAATCAATCTGTTTAATTCCTCTAAGAGGGCACTTTCGTCGTACATTCGAGTCGAGCATCACTAAACGTTAACTTAGTCAATCTCGTTTCGTCAAACATGTAAGTCTGAGGGTGTAAATCCTTCTTTTAACTATTGTTCTTTATTTTTGTAATCATTATTGTAAGATTTATGTCGAAAAGACGCTTAAAACCGATTTGTAAAACCTTATTTCAAACCCTTTTTATGGATTATCAGGAGACAAACGTCGAGAAAGGACGCAGCAACTGCTGCGCCTCTTCGAAGGGACGCAGCTCCTGCTGCGTCTCTTCCTGAGGTTGCCGCAGTTCCTGTTTCCTTTCTTCTTCCTTTGTCTTTTGTTCACCTGTATGTTTTATTTTGCTTTCAATTGTTCATGTTTCTTTCAACACAATAATTCTAATATGACAATTTTAACCTGTAATTCATTAATAACTAATCATCATTAACATCCCGACTTAAATCCCTTATAATCCATATTTACGGGTTTTCGTCATTCAAATCAATTCGGGTTTCTAGAGGTTCGATTCATCCATAGTGAGTCTCTGGAATTCATCTTTGATATATTTTCATTCGTTATTTATCGTTGCCATCATTAGTTCGTCATTAATAACCTGTTTAATAATTAATTTGTTTAGTTAGTTTAATTTGTGTTATTAATTCTCATAATTAACCTTATTAATCTTGTAAATAATTCATCCTAATTATTTTTTATCCATGTTTTATCGTTTTTATGACCTCAATCACATGTAAATAATCTGTTAAACCACTGCCATCCGAGTCAAATAATATAATCAAGCATTAAATCACCAATGAATATTAACGATTTGCAATTCCGGCTTCACGGCCAGAACTGAGTTCAGGAACAGATGCAGCGTCTGCTGCGCCTCCTCCAAAGGACGCAGCTCTGCTGCGCCTGTTCCTGGTTGAGTTCTGTCTCTGAACTCCCGTTTCTGCCTTGACCTAGTTTATTAGTTTACGTATTTAATTTACTATTAATCGTATTATCACCTAATCTGTTTGTTTATTTATTTATTCTTTCTTTTCTAAAATTATCCGTTTTAAATGTATTTTCGACGTAAATTAATTAATCCAATGTAATTATTGTAATTTTCTTTATTGTATTTTTATTGTATTTCTTTTATCGTATTGCTTGTATGCTCTCACATGTAATCGATCTTAAACCCTACTTCGACTCAATTGCATGTTAAATTACGTGATAACCGACTTAGTATTAATTCTCACATGCTAGGATTAATTTAATGAATATTGCATTGCATGCATATAATCGACAACATATCGAGTATAGACAATTTCCCTAATCATTAGTAGAGGCCGCTATCGAGGCGGGCGGGATTAGGTGTTCGAACAAAACAGCTTCCTAATACGTACCCTCACCCCTTACTCCAGATCTCTGCGAACATCCGTGTTCATTGGCATCCACGAGAGTCATTCTAGACATAGAATGCTAAGGGTAACGAGTTCTTGGTGTTCATGTCACTACTTTGTGTATTGACATGGCACGAGGTATTCGAACGGTTTCCAATTTTCCACAATAAATTGGTGGCGACTCCACAAATGCACAAGAAAAGCTTGCTCGCTTTTCGCCCCCATGGGCCCGCGTCCACAGTTTGGCGACTCCGCTGGGGATTAATACACTTACGTGTAGCCAAGGGTGAAACTTGAACAAGGTTAGGGAATAGTTTGTACAAGACAGTTGTCGATTTTCATAACTCGGTCTTCTTAGACGGTTTTATTCGGCCTTCCTAGGCCCAACCCAACCCGTTCGACCAATCGTCCCGTCTAGACGGTCCTTATTCTTATTTGGGCCTAAGGATGGATAGCGATTGACGTCATCCATACCATGGTACTTACTCTTGTTTGTATCAAGGACTTTCACTACTCGAGGAAATGGACTAGGAATCGGCCATACTCTTGTTTGGTACGAGCCTCTCCACAGACCCCGGGTTTGATTGTTCGGTATGGCAACCCACCCTTTAAGCCAAAACCCTTTTAAATGCACTCAGCATCCCGTTTTAATGCCTGTATAAATGTTTGTACCATATGTGATCACCATTTTTAAACAAAACCATGACGATTTTTGTAAAAATCAAAATTTCTTTCAAAATGTAAAAATTTGAAACATAAGCCCAATATTAGCGCAAAACCAGTCAAAACTCTGTCCAATTTTCAAGTCAAAATTCGGGCCTTAAAGCCCATTTCAAAACCTCACTTCGAGTCCACTCCTACAACTACACTACAGTTGACTAGGACCAACATTTTCAAACTTTGTCATTTCTTCAAAAACTCACTTAACACGAGTGGCACACTCCCACTCTACAAGTCAAAACATTTTTTCCAAGTAAGTGTGCTAGAATGGTCGATCGTGTTTTGATTCGTCGTCGATCTATTGTTTAGTTTCCAAGATGCCTGACACAAGCGACGTGAGCAACAACCAACCCCTGAATGGCAATGATCAAATCCTAGCCGTGCTAGCTCATCTCCAAGTCACTCAAGACCAAGTGTATGATCGCCTCGACACAATCGAGGGCCGAATATATACTGTGGAAACAAGGTTGCCTCCTCGAGAAAGTGAAGTGTCTGATGAATTTGTGAATGACTTCGGGAATCAAAATCCTCTTATGGGAGCATATGAGGTTAACCCCCCCCCCGTAGGTATGACTTCAGCTGAGAAACGACTCCAATACTTGGAGGAACAATTGATGTATCTCAAAGGGGATGATATCTATAGGGAAAATAATCGCAAATATGAGGCCGTGAGCTCCAAATTGCCAACCAACTTCAACATGACGGATATCCCTAAATTCAAGGGGCATGAAAACCCTTTGAACCATATCCGTGCCTTCAAGGATTACATGTCTATCAAAGGCATTAAACCCGAGATTTTCTTAAGGATCTTTCCTTCATCTCTTGACACTATCCCGAGACAATGGTTCTATTCTCTAGAGCAGAAGAAGATTGATACCTGGGACGACACCGCAATTGAGTTCGCTAAGCAATAACCGGATAATGCCGAAATCCATGTCAACATGCGCACCTTAGAGGTTCTTACCCAAAATAACAAAGAAGGTTTCACCGACTTCCTAAGTAGGTGGAGGAAGACTAGTACCCAATTTGTTGAACGTCCAGATGAAGCTACCCTCGTGGAGAAATTCGTGGACAATTTAAAGCCCATCTATGCGAGTCATTTGAGGTACCAAAACATTATGACCTTCAAAGACTTAACTGTACTAGGAACAAGGATCGAGGATGACATCCGTAAAGGGCTCTTGTCCAAAACGGTAGGTCGTGGATATCAAGGCTCAAAAAGTCGTTCTTACGGCTCTACTAGCAAGACTGATGAAGCTAACCTTCTCGAGCCATCTAAGAAGAGTACCCCACCAAGAAAATTCACTAATATTGGGGACACATACTCTAATGCTCGAAAGAGACTGATGAAACAGGGTAATCTTCAACCCATAGGCCATACACCTGAACCAGAAAAGAAATCCAAGTTCTGGGACGAGAATTCGTACTGCGAATATCATAGAGGTAAGGGACACGATACAGAAAAATGTTACAAGCTAAAACATGTACTTCAGGACATGATTGAAGACGGTCGCCTACCAATACCGTCTGGAGGCAAGCCTAACAATACTCAGAATCCTCTTGGAATTCTGATGATTACAAGTGAAGAATCTACTTTAGATTGTTCACACCTCATTTCTCCAGTCGAAATGAGATCTATGCAATAGAAGAAGAAGGGAACTACTCTACCATTTCCCCTACCATCACCGATTTCATCGCATGGGCAAAGAGTGTGAATAGGCAAGTCTCGGAACTAGAGAGCGTAGTGGCAACCCTACGCGATCCCAATGCAACACCCAAAGAACGTGGGCCACTAAGTTTCTCTCGAAATGCTACAATGCAAGAAGTAGTAGCCGTGGTTGATGAACTAGTCGACAAAATTATCCAATTGGAGGCCGAGATCATGAGGATGAGAGAACTTGCTACTATCAATGGAGTGTGGGCCGACGATGATGAAGATGAGTATCTCACTGAACACTACCTAGTTAAAGTCAGTGAGGAAATAGTCCAAAACAGTGAGGACCAAGATGTAGACCACCTTACTCGTTCAGGGCGTCCATACCAAAACACTTCTCAAAAAGGTCCCATAGCGAATGGTCCAACCAACGTTGTCACACCAAATGATAACGAAGATACCTCTACTGACCATTTGCTAAAGCAACTACAGAAGACAAAGGCTGATCTTTCAGTCTGGCAACTAATTGCAAGCTCATTCCCACATCGCCAAGCTTTACTGCAAGCTTTGGCCAAACTAAATGTGGTACATAACTCCACACCCGATGACATGGTCAACTTGGTCTTCCAAGAATCACCTAAGCTAAGTAACCCTGTTACTTTCTCGGATGAAGATTTACCACCCTTTGGTGCTAATCACAACTTGGATCTTTACATAACTGTCATTTGCTTGAAGAAGAATGTGCCAATGACTTTGGTAGATGATGGCTCGGCAGTTAACGTTATACCTTTGAAAACGGCATACAAACTAGGCATGAAAGAGTCGGATTGGACCCCTACCAACCAAGGTGTTCGCGCATATGATGGTACACGACGAAAAGTGGTAGGACTTGTTAACCTGACCATAGCCACATGGCCGATCGAACGAAAAGTCAACTTCCAAATAGTAGACATTGAAGCATCCTTCAACATACTTCTGGGAAGACCTAGGATTCACGCTTCCAAAGCGGTGACATCCACCCTCGACCAGAAGATCAAGATCCCACTAGATGGTAAAGTGGTGACAATCACTTTATCACCCATCAAGGCAGTAATAGAAAAGAGATCAAGTAACCAAGTACTCGTGGATCCAGTACATGAACTTGGGGGCTTCCATAGCATAAAAGTGATAGAAATCGAGTTGGCACCTTTATACTTCAATCCCTACTCTAATTTGGTGGTCAACCACATACTCAAATCCCAGGGATACTTCCTGGGAATGCCTTTGAATCCAATCCGAAGGAACACCTTTTCACCCTACAAAGAAGGCAACTCACAAAGGATACCACTTGGACTAGGGTACAAACCCACTAAAGAGGAATCTCTCGAGATGCTCGCCCAAGTTCAAAACCATAAGAACGTGGGAATCCAAATGCGGCCCTATCTCCCTACCCTAAATGAATACTTCGTTAGGGAAGGAAGTTAAGAACTCTTTCATGGATTTCCCGAACCTTGGCACTATCTCGAAAGGGAGTTAGCCGGAATCGAGATCTTTCACGATTGCTACTTCATTCCTCCAGAAACGGTTCCTACCGTCAAAACTCATCAAGCACCTTGCTTAGACGAACAAGCTGTTAGCTTACTATTTGGGGAAGATCGATTTATTAGAGCCGCGCAGGATGAGATCATTACCATGATACTTCAACACGATCATTTCAATCCTACCGCATTGATCACAGAAACCAACTCAAATCAGCAGAAAGGATGGAGAAAGTTTATCAAGTGGGCGAATAACCAAGGAAGACTCTTCAAGCTCACTTCGGGAGAAGGAGATATGTTCAAAGGAAAACTATAAGACGATGAGTTCGAGTCAGAGTCAGAGTCGGAGTCTAGAGAAGTCCCTAGAGAGTCTCCTCCAATCGTCACTCCCATTCCCCCTATTTCCCCTAACTTAGCATCAAATAGCAACAGTAGTTCGGGAAATGTCCCAACAGCCGTCCCTTTACCGCCACTGACTACAGAACATATGGCTTCTTTGTTTCAACTTTTCTCAAATTTTAATATGAATAAATCAGGTTCTACTTACTCTTTGTGTTATTCTGAATGCAATTCTCTTTACGATGATAATGAGGATGACCCAGACCCAGACTCAATCGAAATACCTCCCTACATAGCGAAAGAAATACTACAAGAGGGGGAAGGGGGACCAGTAATAGAAGATACTAAACCCATCAACGTAGGAACCGAACTAGAACCCCAAGAACTTAGGATAGGGACGACCTTGAGCTCTACCGAAAGGGCCAGTTTCATAGACCTCCTACACGATTTCAAGGACGTTTTTGCTTGGTCCTACAAAGAAATGCCAGGGATCAACAGGGATATTGCAGAACATAGAATCCCGATTAAACCAGGTTTCAAACCCGTAAAACAGAAGCTTCGACGAATGAGGACAGAATGGGCTCTTAAGATCAAAGAAGAAGTCGACAAACAATTCAAAGCCGGGTTCATCAATGTTTCCGAGTACTCAGTCTGGGTAGCTAACATAGTACCCGTACCCAAAAAGGATGGGAGAATCCGGGTTTGTGTCGATTTCAGAGACCTAAACAAAGCATGTCCCAAGGATGACTTTCCTCTACCACATCTCGACATCTTGGTGGATAACACGGCAGATCACACGCTATTGACCTTCATGGATGGAAACGCAGGATATAACCAGATCAAGATGGCCATAGAAGATATGCATAAGACCGCCTTCGTCACTCAATGGGGCACCTATTGCTACACGGTTATGCCATTTGGGTTAATCAATGCCGGAGCTACATATCAACGCACCGCAACTACGCTCTTATATGACATGATGCATAAAGAAGTTGAGGTATACGTAGATGATATGATTTTCAAGTCCAAGGATAGAGAGGGGCATATTGCGAACCTTCGCAAATTCTTCTCAAGGCTACGAATGTACAACATGGGGCTTAACCCTCAGAAATGTGCATTCGGGGTAACATCTGGTAAACTCCTGGGATATGTTGTTAGCCAACGAGGAATATAAATAGACCCTTCCAAGATCAAAGCCTTAATCGAAATGCCGCAACCTCAAACAGAGAAGGAAGTTAGAGGATTCTTGGGTAAGGTGCATTACATAAGTCGATTCATATCGAAACTCACCATGATTTGTGAACCTATCTTCAAAAAGCTAAAGAAAACAGATCACGTCATGTAGGATGATGACTGTCAGAAGGCATTCGACCGAATCAAGGAGATACTAGCCAAGCCACCAGTGCTCATGCCACCTCAACGAGATCAACCTCTTGCTTTATATCTCATGGTAACTGAAACAGCCATGGGCGCCATGCTAGCCCAAACCGTAGGAAAAGAAGAATGAAATATCTACTACCTTAGTAAGAAGTTCTTGGAGTACGAGTGCAAATACACACCACTCGATAAGATATGCCTCGCTCTTGTGTGGGCAACGAAGAAGCTACGCCATTACATGCTTAGCTACTCCGTCAAAGTATACTCCAAAATGGATCCTGTCAAATACCTCTTCGAGAAACCCGTTCTCAATGGATGCCTAGCAATATGGACCTTGATGCTCTCAGAATTCGATCTCAAGTATGTACCTCTGAAAGTTATAAAAAGGCGCGCCGTTGTCGAGTTCTTCGCAGAAAATCCCATCAATGATGCACAAACAATAGACACCTGGTCATTTCCGGATGAGGATATACTCCAAACCGATGTAGACTCCTGTGACCTATATTTTGATGGGGCATCGAACTTGAGGATTTGGAATAGAAGTGTTGCTCATTTCTCCTGAAGGCGAGCATACACCAATATCTATCAAACTCGACTTCGTGGTGACAAATAACGCGGCAGAATATTAAGCTTGTCTCATCGGGTTACAAGCAGCAGTAGGTTTGGGCATCAAGAATATTCGTGTACATGGAGATTAATTTTTGATCATCAACCAAATCACGGGATCTTGGAAAATTCGAAGTGAAAGCCTAGCACCTTATCAAGCCAGATTAGACCAAGAAGCCAAATTCTTCGATCATACCTACATCTACCTCGAGAGGAAAACCAATTTGCAGATGCTCTAGCAAAACTTGCATCTTTGATTAACATGCCGGATAATATGGTAGAAATGCCTTTATGCATCGAACGACGGTCAGAACCGGCTTACGTGCACCAAATCACAGATGAAGAAGAAATTACAGAGGAACCTTGGTTCCAAGCAATCCTGAACTTCAAACTCAATGGCACCTATCCACCAGATATGGACAAGAGGGGACAACGCGCTATACGCTTACTAGCTTCCCAATATGTCCTTATGCAAGGAGAGTTATACAAAAGAACGCCTCTTGGCGTAATCCTGCGCTACCTTGATCATTCACAGGCACGGAAAGTGATGGAAGAAGTCCATGATGGAGAATGTGGCCCTCACATGAGTGGACCAATGATGGCAAAGAAAATCACGCGTTTAGGATACTATTGGACCACAATTGAATCCGATTGCATCAAGTATGTCAGACATTGTCATAACTGCCAAATTTTCGGGAATGTGCAACATATCCCTCCTTCATTACTCTACACCATGACATCTCCTTAGCCTTTTTCTGCTTGGGGAATTGACATCATCGGAAAGATCACCCCAGCCGGAATAGGAGGTCACTGTTTCATTTAGGTGGCTATCGACTATTTCACCAAATGGGTAGAAGCGGCTTCCTACACTAGTCTCACAGCCAAGAATGTGGCAAAGTTCATACAAACCAACATCATATGTCGATACGGTTGCCCACATGAGATCATTAGTGACAATGGGTCAGATTTCAAGGCCGAGACTGAGCAATTGCTAGCCAAGTACAAAATCAAGAATTACCACTCCTCGCCATATAGACCACAAACTAATGGCGCGGTAGAGGCGGCAAATAAGAACGTTGTCACAATCCTCAAGAAAATGATTGACAATTATCGAGATTGGCCAAGCAAGATACCATTTTCCTTATGGGGATATCGCACATCTGTTAGGATGCCCTTTGGGGCCACCCCTTTCTATTTGACCTACGGCATGGAAGCTGTGCAACCAGTCGAGCTCGAAATACCATCCTTGCGTATTTTACTCGAAAGTCAAATCCCGGAAGCCAATTGGAAGAGGGATAGGTATGAAGAACTTATCCTCCTAGATGAACGAAGATTGCGCACATTGCATAATATGCAAACATATCAGGCACGTATCAAACGAGCCTTCAACAAAATGGTTAAGCCAAGGAATATCAAAGAAGGAGACTTGGTCCTCAAATCAATTAGAGCTCTTTTACCTGTCGATCCACGAGGGAAATTCAAACCCAACTGTGCCGGACAATTTCTAGTCAAGTCCATACTTCCAGGGGGTGCAGTTAAGATCATTGACTTATATGGGAATGAATTTACCAACCCGACAAACCTCGACCAATTGAAACGTTACTATGCCTAGAATAGGAACAAAACGCGCCTCGCGTAACCCCACGTGTCGCTCCTGTGGCACGAAATAAACGGCCCCTGGCCAAGCTAAATAAAGCTAACGTCACCTTGATCTTGCATTTTGACAATTTGTCATCCTCATATCATCAAATAAATTGAATTGCACTTTAGGAGTAAGTAAAAAGCTCATGCTTATTTTCTAGTTCACTACAAGCTCTTGCTTAGAACAATTATTCTTTTACATTTACTTGAACTACGCGCAAGGGTTTGATTTCATATTTTTTAAATGAATACGTAGGTAATCCTTCACAGGATACAACCCATTATTTTAAATATAAATAGAAGGACATTTGCATATGCATTTGGAATTCGACAAGAATAATAATAGAAAATCCCAATGGTTTCATAACCAATCAACCTCTTTTATTTCATTTCTTTTAATAATAATACGCTACATAATAGAAATAAAGTTAAAAAAAAATATAGGCTAGGATTCTAAAAACCCCACCTTCTTATTACAAACAATAATAATAATAAAGACTGAGGCTATTCTTCCATTTTCCCTTTCCCTTTGTCATTTTTATCATATTTCTTGTCTCGACCTCGAGCCGGACGCTCTTGCGCCACATCAAACCTAATCACAAGCGGTCTCTCTCGTGGTCTTGCCTTGCCATTCTTGTCAACCACCTATTCCATGGCAGGAGAAGTCTTCGGTTTTTTCGAAGGATGAACAACTCGAAACCCGGCTTCTTCCTCTCCCTCAGTCAGATGCTTCTCTTTCTCCTTTTCTACATCACGAACCTTGTAGTCCACAGGCTCACACTTCCTCAATCTCTCACGCTCCTCCAGAGTAGTAGATTTCCTCCACCGCGTATAGGAATCAGACACCCATAGAGCACTAACAAATGAATTCAAAAACCACACGTTTCTTTGAGCCCATTTGATTGCCCATTCTCTTCGGCTCTCAGTGGTAAGGGCCATAGTGGTCTGCGGGACGGTATCAAGCTTCGGAATCGTCTGCTTCAATCCAACTTGCCTCATCAACCTCTCCGGGAAGATGCATATCATAAACTCCAAGCCAGGAATGCGCACCGATCGGGTAGGATCCAAGGACGATACTCCAGTGACATTTTTGAGATGCCACCATGGTACGATCCATCTAATCAGTGGACCATCATCACTCTTCAGTTTGTTCTCCCAATAGTTGCAGACCCGAGTGAAGTCCACCATGTAAAGTCTAGTCCTCATTGCAATTGAGCGAGCATGATAAGCAGAAACATTAACTGGGGGCTCGATCAATCGAAGACGCTCCATAAGCCAGACCTACCAAAACGTAGGTATTAGAAACAAAAAAAAAAAAAAAAACAAAAAAATCGAATAAACAAAAAAAAGGAAATAAAAAAGCTTCGTTATGTTACCTGCAATATGATGGGACTTCCCAACTAAGGAAGGTCGCGGTTGGCTTTCCTGTTATCTAACCCCAACAGGATCTCTCCTAAACACAGGCAAACTGGGCTCCTGCGCAGCTCCATTTGCTCAATTAAGCTCAAGTAACGAGGGTCACCTCTCAAATCCTCATCAACACGCCCTTGAAGGTCATATACATGCAGTAGGCAAAATCCAAATGCCCTTCGCCTTGCAACATAGGAAATGGTAGGATCTGCCCTGTTTATGAATCGATCGATGAAGTCCAACATTCACACTCCTTTTCAGGTCACAAGACGGTCAACCTCAGCTCTTGTCAACGCAAGCAAATCCCTGAACTTATTCTTATACCATTGAGAAGTAGAGGGTATAGCAGGCAAATGTTCCGGGTCCCAACCACCGATCGCAGCAATTTCTTCGGGAAATGGGCAAATATCGCCTCCAGGAAAGGCAAATACGTGATAATTCGGGTCCCAATAATCAAGACAAGCATCTAGTAACGGTTGACTACCTTGACCAGCTTCAAACTCAAGATCGATCCAAAATTATAGGCGCCCATATCGTGTTTCTCCACATTACAGAACTCATTTGTCCACTCTTTCAGACGGATTTCAAGAGTATTCATGATGTATACTTAATTAGAGAGCTTTTATGTAATAAGACGAGAGAAAGACGGAATAATTATGTGAATAAAACCTCCCTCGACGTCTATATTTATACTAAAAGCTGTTTCCTAAAATTTGTCGGACGGACACACATCAAACAGGCAAAGACTGCCCTGCTGCGCCTCTTCAAAGGGACGCAGCTCCTGCTGCGCCTCTTCCTAAGCCTTCTTTCTGTGATTTTCCGCGTTGGATCTTTCCTAATTCCTCCAAGAATAATTTCCTATTCATACGGGTTATTATTTTTGTAAATCCGTCAAATTACCATGGTGCGCGTTTCCTAAATTCCACCGGCACACATTTCGAGGCAATATCGGCATTTTCGTCATTTCAGCACACTTATACATTTCTTTTTAATTTTCTTTTTTGGGGGAATTATTTCACTCCCATTCCATTTCACATTTCAAACTTATATGTTTCTATTTTTTTGATTTTTTTAGGGGGTAACCCTCCCTACCGTCCGGTCATTTTCAGTAAATTTTTTGCATTTTCGAGTCTTTGTCTTGCGTTAATTTAGGCCATGTGTACAAATATGTGTTTTATGTGCAATTTCTTTCGGAGCATGACGGCATAAACCGTCATCTACCAAACCTGTTCAAAGCTAACCTGCAGGTACAAACAAAGTAACCCAGCAGCAAAGGCACTCAGGCCATCATATATACAACCAAAAAGGGTATATGTACACCAAACTGGGGGCTCGAGCCCGAAACAAATTGTATAAAGTGCAAAATGAAGGTTCCAAAATGTACAAAAGTTTGTGAAGTACGCACAACAACAAAAACGACAAAGAGAAACAAACTACTGTTGGTCGCCGCTCAACTCGGTAACTCTCGCCTCGAGAGAAGCGATCTCGGCGTCGCGGACCTCTAGCTCCCTCAGCAGGCGAACTGTCTTCTCCCGGGACTGGGCAAGCTCTCGCTCCAAGTCACGCTCCCTCTGCAAATGCAAGAATTGGCTCATGTCAATCGTTTCAAACATAAGGAAAGTTAGAAAATTCAAAAATGAAGTAAACGGAAGGTTCATACCTGACGTCCTCGACCGCCAGCAAGTGCCTCGATGGCAGTAGCCCGTAGCCGGTTGGCTACCCTCCACAAAGCCACGAACCAGGATGGCGCAACCTACATTTCAAGGATCCTTAATAATTTAATAAGTTTAAACAAGTGTATTCTTATACGGAAGCTGATTAAATTGGGGAGCATACCCTCCGAATCAGATGCTGCCACTCGTCTAGACCAGCATCTCTCACCGCCGCGTCAAAGTCGCGAAGCTCGGAGATCGTCGTCATCCCCGTCGCATCAGTATACTCGAGGGTCTCGGAGTATGCTGGGGGCTCGATGCCCGCCACCTCAACCTCCTGCAAAATTCAAATGGTTTTCATTAATTGATGATCATTCATCATGTTTTCATGTCAATCGAAAAAGAATAAAGCACTTACCACGACTGGCCAGTACGCCAATCTCCCGTACAGGAACGCCGAGTAGTCCTCACCAGGAAGAAGGAGGGCGTCGCCACCGACGCCAGCTAAGTCAGCCTCCCTCTCAGCATCGGAAGGCTCCCTGAACACCGTCCGAGGAGGATCGATGGGAACCGTCAAGACATCTCGGGAGCACTGATGAGCCAAGCGCTCGCCCAAGTACCCCAAAGGACCCATCGACGTCCTCAAAAACAACCGGCTCGAGCTCCTAGGTCGAAGGACCTCAGCCACAAAAGGAGGAGCGCCAGTGTAGTCCGCCCAAGGACTGGCCACCCACTATGAAAAGCAAACAAGAGGTCATTCATATGATCGGTTCCGAAAGAGAGCAATGAAAAAGTGAACAAAGAAAAGTGACTCGAAGATATTCATGCCGTCTAGCTGCAGAGGGTTCACGTCCCGTTGACAGACGTCGTGGAAGGAACGCTGACTCTTCGTGCGACACATCACCTAATCCCTCACAACAGGATAAGCTCTCTCCCCTGGCTCCGTCCTCTTGGGCGCGAGGCTCGGAAAGTAGAAGTACACCCACGCCTGTAAAACAAGATAGTCAATAATGCTCTTTCATGATTCGATAAAGAAATGATTTTTCATAAAAAGAAATGGAGGTTCATACCTCCAGCAACAGTCCAGGGCCAACAGTGGCAGGAAAAGTCCCCTTCTTTATCAACTCCGGACGAACCATGGCCCTCATATAGCGAATGAGGACCGCAAAGCCAGCAGTGACCCAGTCCCAACGGCCTAGGCCACTCAGGTCAGAAAGGAAGGAAAGAAGCTTCGTCGATAGCCTCTCTCCCTTGTCTCCGAGATAGATCTAAGACAAGTACCACCAGAGCCATAAACGAGCTCTCTGCTCGGCAGTGCAAGGAGGAGGAGCCGTCTCCCTCCCATCGATCACCACCATCGTGGGTCTCTTCCCAGCAAAGTAATCTCGAACATAGGAACTAGGCACCAACCCGGGAACTGTAGCAGCCTTCGGCATCAGGTTCCAGCCGATCAAGCTCCTAGCCTCAGCCGAGTCCACCCTCATAGCTGTCTTCGCCCACATCACCACCTCAGTCCCGCACGACAAGCCATAAATCATGCCGTAATCCTCCAACGTGACCCCAACCTCACCGAAACGCATGTGAAAGGTAGAGGTCGTCTCCCAAAACCGATCCAGGAAGGCTCGAACCAGGCTAAGGTTAGCCCGAATATTTCTCCTCGTGATGTCTCTCCAAGCCTGTACCAAGGCACCAAACGCTCCTCGCTCGATGATGGCCCGCTCCTCTGCCGACAGTCTCTCGTAGGCCCCAATCATCGTCATGTAACCCGAGAACGACCTGATGTTCCCGGCCTCCTATTTTGATTCGAAGCAAGAGCTATCTTTAGTTCGAATAAAAGGGAAAAGGAATAGCAAATAGAAATGAAAGAAGATGAATGAAAGAGTGATGAGTTCAAGTTACCAAGCTCTTCACCGTCGTGTAGGACAGGTTACCCTCCGCAGCCCAGATGAGGTGTCTGCTGTCCCAGCTCTCAGCCCACTCTAGCGCTCCCCTCAGCTGGTGACCACCTCGTACGACGTTGGCCCGCCTCGGGGCCTCCTCCTCCTCGACGACCTCGTCCTCAGCAGCTGCCACTGCAGCAGTGAAAGCCTGCTCTAACGCCTTCTCAAATGTACGAGAAGGGTCAAGAGCTGTGTCCATGTCTATGGGACCCCTCCCTGATGTAGAAGCCTCATCACCTGCAAAATTAAAGTGAATTTAGGCCGCGTCAAGTGACGACAAGCCTTAATTAGGGGATTTTCGAGTTTTCAAAGCTCTGAAATCGCTCTTTTCTCGCCATCTTAGGCCAATTTTCCCACAAACCCATCCGCTCATGTGGTAATTTGGGTCAAGTTAAGCCTAAGTTGAAGCCTAGTCATGGGTCCGAGTCGAAATTTCGACAGCATTTCGTAATAACGGCGATTATGCCCTAGAAAAGTGTCCTGAAAAAGCTGTCACAAATCAAAATTCCGAAATCACTACTACAAATACAGGCAACCACAACGGCCCTTTAACAACGATTATTCACGAAAATCACAATAGACGTTGTAGAATGTGTGGCGCAAATTTTACTAAAATCAATTACAACGGGTATGGTTATAAAACCGTTGTTATTAGTTTTAACAACGGGTCACACATGCACAACCGTTGTTAATAATTTGGCGCAAAATTGGCGCAAAGTTAGTGAAAAGTAATCACAACGGTTATTTTGGAAACCCGTTGTTAAAACTTATTTAACAACGGGTGTTTTTTACAACCGTTGTTAAAACATATTTCACAACGGTTGTTGTTTAATAACCGTTGTCAATACCTTCCATACTATAAACCACACAAACAGAAGTCTACTGCAGCCACAAAACACAACCCTTAATATACAAACACAAACACTGAAAGAAATGTAGATCTATATACATCTATAACATACTCATATATGTTAAATTAATTTGTCATAAATTAAAACGGATCTTATGCATGCAAACAATGAAATGAATAGAGGAGAAATCATGTCCTTACATTCAATATTTCGGCTATTTGGGCACAAGAGAGATCTCCTTTCTCTTCTTGTTCTTGAGCTTTTCCAATGGAAGAACAAAGATCTAAGTGTAAGATCTCTCCCTATGTATTATACCCAAGGCTTCCTCTTAATCAAATTAATATTACAAATACTGGTGTGATATTAATTTTGTAGAAAAATTGAACCAAAAATATTTGGTTTTGAGCTCTCAAAAACCGGTTGAGAGAGAGAGATTTTAGAGGATTTTATCTTTCTAAAACTTAATCCTTTTAGAAGTGTAATTGCATGAATGAATAATACACTCTTGCATGTAGTGTATGTTAAAAAATAAAAGACAAAAACACTTTGCCCTTTTCTTTTTCAACCGTGTAAGAGGAGAGGAGAGGGGAAGAGAAAGACCCAATGCATGCATTAGTTTGCCTTCACAAGGTAAATAGGGTTGCATGCCTACTCTCCTAATATAATCATTATGTTTACCACTAATTGTAAACACAATATTAATCCTAATCCTCCTCCAAATTTTCGGCACATTTGTGTAATATGGATTCCATATTATTTTGTCAATTGTCAATATGTCACATGTCATATGTGACATAAATATGTTATGTATTTTTAACATATTAAAAATCAACGTATTAATAAAAATACGTCACATACAAAAATCGACTTAGTAATTTCATAATTACTTGTGCCAAAATTTTACCAACTTATAAATCGCATTTATAATGATTCATTCAAATCCAATCGTTTCTTTAAACAATAATTTCATCCGAGTAATGATACAATTCGATTACTCAGACCGTATCTCATTTAATCACATTTCAATTTGATACGTAAATTTTACTTCCAAAATCGTCCATCAATTTTTCAAGTAATTTAATTAACTCGTAACATTATACGATTAATTAAATGATCAATTAAGAGTATTGCCCTTTAGGTATGACCTAGGGGTCAATCGATCACCACCGTCACACGACAAGAATGTCAAACTCTAGTCAGCCAATCATTACCGATATATGTTGACCAGTTGACAAGAACAATATTACTTCCCAATTGTATTCTTAAAATGAGATTTAATAATGATATTTAAATCACGTGATCGCACTATTGTTGAGGACACATTTCCCAACAATCTCCCACTTGTCCTCGACAAGTGTGCGTCACCAATTCTCTTGTCCTATTACTATCTCCCACTCAATGCAAGGTGTCTTTCGGTCGTACTTGCAAGTGATCATATCGAGAGTGGTTTCCTCGATCCGGAGAATAACGATTGACCGGATTTATCCACACCGGATACTCTCCGAGCGTGGCCACGCATTTCCGATTCATTGCTCCTCGAGTGGCCCTGAGATATTGTTATAACCCTGACAAGGGGTGGACAATTCCTATCGCACTCATTCCCTTCGACTAGCAACAGCCATCATAACCCAAAATATGCCCATTTGACCCCATTTACGAAGGTCGTAGTAACACAAATCAAAGTTAATCCAAAACTGTCCCATCTTAGGCGAATAGTCTCTAGTCAAAAGAATCGACTCATTAGAACACTATAGTAGCTCTCGCCACGACCAGGCTATATAAATTTGCCAGAACTCTATAAGCGGTCATTAGGCCCGACAAAAAGTTCCTAACAGTCTGCCTATGTGATCGACTAGTCATCTCACATGACTGTATGGCACTTGAACTTGCCATCAATCGCCTCACACTCTAGTCACTTCGAGACGTCACCTCATATAAGTAACTATGGGCAAAACAATGTTAATCCATGTTCACTTTAACGGGGTTCAATCGTCTCTACAACCCGTTTGGATGTAACAAAGTATAAATTAAGGATAAAAGACAAATGAGATTATGAACATGAACAAAAACAACACTTTTATTTCATTTCAAAATCTAACAAAAATTTGGTACACGTTTAAGTCCCATGGACGCAACATGCCCATCATGCTTAGCCTGCGATAAAGGCTTGGTGAGTGGATCGGCTATGTTGTCATCCGTCCCAACCTTACAAATCGCAATTTCCTTTCTTTCAATGAAATCTCTTATTACATGATACTTTCTAAGTACATGTCTAGATCTATTACTAGACTTTGGCTCCTTAGCTTGGAAGATCGTCCCACTATTATCACAATAGAGAGTGATGGGATCATCGGCGGTAGGTACTACTTTTAGACCTTCCGTGAATTGCTTGATCCACATAGCTTCCTTGGCGCCTCTCGATGCTTTGCTATGTACTCACCTCCGTTGTTGAATCCGCTGCATTTGACTTCCTTGAAGCTTCTCCAGCTTACGGCACCACCATTGAGCATGAAAACAAAACCAGCTTGTGATTTCATGTCATCTCTATCTGTTTGAAAACTTGAGTCCGTGTATCCTGTAACACGCAACTCAGTGTCTCCTCCAAACACAAGGATAGAGTCCTTAGTTCTTCTCAAGTACTTAAGGATGTTCTTGACAGCAATCCAGTGACTCTCACCCGGATTTGCTTGATATCTACTCGTCATGCTCAAGGCATACGAGACATCGAGACGTGTGCATATCATGGCATACATGATTGATCCAACAGCGGAAGCGTAAGGGATCAACTTCATGCGTTCAACATCATGGGGTTCGGAGGGACATTGAGTCCTGCTCAATATCGTTCCGGTTACCATAGGTACCAAACCCCTTTTGGATTTGTCCATGTTGAATCGTCGAAGAATCTTATCAACATAAGACTCTTGACTTAGTGCCAATATCCTCTTGGGTCTATCTCTATAGATCCGGATACCTAATATGCGTTGTGCCTCTCCTAAATCCTTCATTTGGAAGTGGTTACCTAACCACTTCTTAACAGAAGACAACATTGGAATATCATTTCCAATGAGTAGTATGTCATCGACATACAAGATTAGGAACACAACATTGCTCCCACTGAATTTCATGTATAAACATGGTTCCTCAACATTTCGAGTGAACCCATTTTCTTTTATAACATGATTGAATCGATGATTCCAACTTCTAGATGCTTGCTTAAGACCATAAATGGATCTCTTAAGCTTGCACACTTTGTTAGGATTTTTAGAATCAACAAAACCTTCGGGTTGTATCATGTACACCTCCTCTTCTAAATGCCCATTTAGAAAAGCGGTTTTGACATCCATTTGCCAAATTTCATAATCATGAAATGCGGCGATCGCTAACAAAATCCGTATGGATCTTAGCATGGCTACGGGGGCGAAGGTCTCATCATAATGGAGACCTTGGACTTGGGTAAATCCGTTTGCCACTAGCCTAGCTTTGTAGACATCGTCATGTCCTTCTATGCCATTCTTTACTTTGAATATCCATTTGCATTGAAGGGGTCTTGCCCCTTTAGGCAAATCTACCAAGTCCCAAACTTGGTTTTCAAGCATAGAATCCATTTCGGACTTCATGGCTTCAAGCCATAAGTTGGAATTAGGACTAGAGATTGCGGCCTTGTAGGTGGCGGGCTCGTCACTTTCCATAAGCAACACATCGAGTGTTCCATCTTCCTCGATAAGTCCCACATATCGATCGGGATGGCGAATTACTCGGCCCGTCCTTCTTAGTGGAGGAGGTACAACTGCGTTAGACGACGAAGGAACATCTTCTTGCGTCTCTACCTCGGTTTGTGGCTCTTGAACTTCATCAAGTTCAAAATTTCTCCCACTCTGTCTCTTAGAAATAAATTGACTTTCTAAGAAGACAGCCTCACTAGACACAAACACTTTGTTTTCTTGAGGTTTATAGAAGTAGTATCCTCGACAATGCGAGGGGTAACCTACAAAGGTGCATTTTTCGGATCTTGGGGCAAGCTTATTGTCGGCTTTAGTCTTGACGTAAGCATCACATCCCCAAATCCTCATATAGGATATATTAGGAACTTTTCCCGTCCACATCTCATATGGAGTCTTTTCGGTGGATTTAGTGGGACTATTGTTCAAAGATCTAATTGCGGTTTGAAGCGCAAATCCCCAAAACGAGTTCGGTAACTCGGTTTGGCTCATCATGGATCGAACCATATCAAGTAGGGTTCGATTCCTCCTTTCGGCAACACCATTGAGTTGTGGTGTTCCGGGTGGAGAAAGTTGTGATATAATACCACAACCTTTCAAGTGTGAATCAAATTCAAGACTTAGGTATTCACCACCACGATCGGAACGTAGTGCTTTTACCTTCTTGTTCAATTGGTTCTCTACTTTGTTTTGAAATTCCTTGAATTTCTCAAATGCTTCACTCTTATGTTTCATCAAATAGACATACCCATGTCTACTTAAGTCATCGGTGAAGGTTATAAAGTAGTCATAATTACCACGAGCGGTGATACTCATTGGTCCACATACATCGGTGTGTATGAGTCCCAATAGTTCACTAGCTCGCGTCCCTTTACCGCTAAAAGGATTACGAGTCATTTTGCCAAGTAGGCAATATTCGCATGTACCAAATGATTGATAATCAAATGGTGTAATCACATTAGTAGAAATTAATCTTTTGATGCGATTCTCGTTTATGTGACCTAATCGACAATGCCAAATGAACGCTTCACTTGGGTCACTTGTTTTGAGTTTCTTTGATTGTATGTTATAAATATCATTTGTCGGATTTGAGGTCTCTAAAATGTAAATGCCATTTATGGAAGAAGCTTGGCCAATAACCAAATCATTCCTAGAAATAGAGCAACGATTGTTCTTAATGACAAAACAAAAACCGTCCATGTCTAGCATGGCGATTGAAATAATGTTTTTAGAGAGCGTAGGAACATAAAAACAATTATGCAAATACAACTCAAAACCATTTGGCAAAGCTAGAACATAAGTTCCTTTGGATTCGGCCGCTACCCGAGCTCCATTTCCAAGTCGAAGATCCACATCTCCCTTGCTAAGCTTCTCCACATCTCTTAAACCCTGTAAATGATTACAAAGGTGAGAACCACAACCGGTATCAAGTACCCATGTCGTAGTGGAAGTATAATTTATATCAATAACATAAATTTCTTTAGGAATTGTACCTTTTGGAGTAATGAGTCCCTCCCTTATATTTCGCAAATACATAGGGCAATTCCTTAGCCAATGTCCCATGCCATAGCAATAATGGCACTCATCATTAACTTGCTTGAAGTTTTTGACTTTCTTCCCTTTCTTCTTGAACCTTTTACCCTTGGAAGCAAGAACTTGATTGCTAGAGCTCCCACTAGCTTTGGCATCCTTATCTTCCAGAGATAAAGACCCTATAGATCGTGTGAGGTAGTCTTCCTGAGACGGACTCACACGTGGTCTAGTAGTAGTGGGTGGTTTAGAAGTGGTGATAAAATTAAGGTTTCCATCCGAACCTATCCCGAAATGAAGTTCTCTAGTTGTATCGAAATTATTGTTGGAGCATACGTCGTCAAGAACATGGTGATATGACTCAATAGTAATTGGTGCGGTAGCATTTGTTGGATTCATTGTAATGCACTACAAATATGGAGGAAAGGAAATATTAACATTTGTCTTTTTAAATCATACTTGCAAATTTAACAAGATATGAACATTTATATAGTGACCTCTACCCAACTATAATAAATGATTCCAAGACCCAAATTCATATCGACTTAGGCACGGTATGGCCGATGAAACCTTTATCAATATAACTCGGTGGATTAACGTTTTAATCGATTCTACTTTTAGAACTCTTGGTCGATAAATTTACTCTAATATTTATCTATAGCCCGGAACACATGCAACTACGGTCGCGAATACTTCCGTTGAGTTCAATCCAAATTTCGAATAAATGTGTCCATTATCCAAATCCACATCAACTTGGGCACGGTATGGCCGATGAAACCCTCATTAACATGAACTCGGTGGATTAACACTCATCACCCACTTCCCCTACGTAACAAGGTTTGTACCCCGGTAGGGCCGAGTGCACTCCCTCGCGAAATAGGTTTTCATGGTTTCTACTATTTGGTAAGGCTATGTCTCAATTGTTTGTTTTAGCGAGAGGTCATGTCAATTTATTATCTATCACGTTTTAAGTGAACTAAAGCGGTGAACTACGATAATTCGAATTGACACGGTCGATAAACTCGATAAAATAAGACAATGCATGTTTAGTTATGGCGATTTAGCGATGCATGTAACATAAAATAAAATGCAAGCATAAAGATAAATAAATCCTAGTATGGCCTTTCCTAAAATAGAAAAACTATTAATCTATTACATATTCGGAAACCAACTCCATTGGTCCCTAGAACTTCGGTTGTGGCACGCATCTCGAGGTAACACCGTCTTTATGTATCGTCATTCTTGAAGAAATCCGTCTTTTGGAACTCCTAATGAATAAAATTACATAATAAATTACATAATTTCCTATTATACATTTGTAACTAAAATAAAATAAATCTATTAAATTACAAAACGGTGATACGAGATCACAATAAAAAATACAACCGAATCGATATTCCCATACATTTCGGGAAATACCAATTAAAATCTAAGGCCATACTAAGTAAAATTACATAATTCAAAATTACATAAATTAAAATTATGACAATCATAAAGAAAATGCAGCATTATATTATGTATAAACATGCTCAATTTTTATGCTAAATCGCCTTTTAATTAGCCAATATCGTATATTACTCGGTTTTTACGGATTCGCGTGATTTCAACATTTTATAATCACAAAAATGCATAAACTCATATTTATGCATAAGTTAATTACCCTAACCTCTTAGGACTCAAAATATAGTTTTCACTAATAATTTGACCATAATTAACTTTTATTTACCAAATTGTTCATAAATGGGCCAAAAATACAAAATTAAGCTATTAAACTTCAAATAAATCCAAAAATTCCAAATAAATTTGAAATTTGAAATTTAAATTCATGAACATTCTGGAAAAATTCCATGACTCTCATAATGTTCAAAATCTTAGGTTAAAAATTTCGAAAATTTTCCGGAAAAACAATGTTGCGGTTTATCGATATTTAATAAAATAATCATAAAAAATATGGAAAAATTATTTTCATTAACTTTTCAATTTTAGATCTGAAAAATATAATAAAATGCAACATTAGACGTTTTTCCTAAGTCATAGATTATATTTTATTAATTTTCATTAATAATGTCACTATTTATGCCATTTTTCCTCAAAAATTCATAAATCATGCTAAAAGACTTCTTTATAGCCAATTATTTTACACACATCTTGTAAAATTGCATGTGACAACATATAAATTTTCTATGACCAGATTCGAAATTTAACTCATATTAACCTATTTTTCTCTTAAATCCGAATTTAATAATGAAAAATTCATTTTTCGAGCATAACAAGTGCAAAAATTATGAAAATTTACAGGTTATCTCAAAATAATATATGTAACAACATATCCAAAAACCAAGTGAAAATTCGAAGTATAGCTAATTTTCGACCAAAAATGTCATTTTTACTCATAAAATCACATTTAAATGTCATTATTATTAAATATGAACAATAAAAATCCGAAAAATTAACCAAAAAATCCTAAAACACTTTAGGACCAGAAATATTAACATGCATGTAATTATTTCGTGATATATCATAATAACACAAATTTTACAAGTTTTATTTTGTTATTCATATAACTCGGAAAAACTTTTAACCAATTTGCATGCAAACAACCGTGGCTCATGATACCGATTGAAAGAAATGTAGATCTATATACATCTATAACATACTCATATATGTTAAATTAATTTGTCATAAATTAAAACGGATCTTATGCATGCAAACAATGAAATGAATAGAGGAGAAATCATGTCCTTACATTCAATATTTCGGCTATTTGGGCACAAGAGAGATCTCCTTTCTCTTCTTGTTCTTGAGCTTTTCCAATGGAAGAACAAAGATCTAAGTGTAAGATCTCTCCCTATGTATTATACCCAAGGCTTCCTCTTAATCAAATTAATATTACAAATACTAGTGTGATATTAATTTTGTAGAAAAATTGAACCAAAAATATTTGGTTTTGAGCTCTCAAAAACCGGTTGAGAGAGAGAGATTTTAGAGGATTTTATCTTTCTAAAACTTAATCCTTTTAGAAGTGTAATTGCATGAATGAATAATACACTCTTGCATGTAGTGTATGTTAAAAAATAAAAGACAAAAACACTTTGCCCTTTTCTTTTTCAACCGTGTAAGAGGAGAGGAGAGGGGAAGAGAAAGACCCAATGCATGCATTAGTTTGCCTTCACAAGGTAAATAGGGTTGCATGCCTACTCTCCTAATATAATCATTATGTTTACCACTAATTGTAAACACAATATTAATCCTAATCCTCCTCCAAATTTTCGGCACATTTGTGTAATATGGATTCCATATTATTTTGTCAATTGTCAATATGTCACATGTCATATGTGACATAAATATGTTATGTATTTTTAACATATTAAAAATCAACGTATTAATAAAAATACGTCACATACAAAAATCGACTTAGTAATTTCATAATTACTTGTGCCAAAATTTTACCAACTTATAAATCGCATTTATAATGATTCATTCAAATCCAATCGTTTCTTTAAACAATAATTTCATCCGAGTAATGATACAATTCGATTACTCAGACCGTATCTCATTTAATCACATTTCAATTTGATACGTAAATTTTACTTCCAAAATCGTCCATCAATTTTTCAAGTAATTTAATTAACTCGTAACATTATACGATTAATTAAATGATCAATTAAGAGTATTGCCCTTTAGGTATGACCTAGGGGGTCAACTGATCACCACCGTCACACGACAGTAATGTCAAACTCTAGTCAGCCAATCATTACCGATATATGTTGACCAGTTGACAGTAACAATATTACTTCCCAATTGTATTCTTAAAATGAGATTTAATAATGATATTTAAATCACGTGATCGCACTATTGTTGAGGACACATTTCCCAACAAACACAGCAGACAAACAAACACAAAACACACACTCTCTTTCTCTCTTTCTCTATTTCTCTCTTTCTCACTTTCTCATCGTCGCTTTATCTTCTCGCCGTCACTGTTGATTTCATCGTCTATTACGTTCTGTATTTATCAGGTAAATCTCGCCGTCACTGTTAGTTTCATCGTCATTATTTTCTTTTTCTATTTATTTCTTTTGCATGTATGTGTTTTTATCGACCATTATGTTATTTGAATCTAGTTAGTTAGTAAAACAATGAAGAAGCAAGATGAAGAAGCAAGATAAACATAATTAATATATATATATATATATATATATATATATATATATATATTTATAAATACATAAATTAAAAAAAAAAATTACATATATAAAAATGCAATTCTTATATTTTCATAGAGGATCTTATTCTGCTCTATCGTATCCGTCCTCTCCTCCTTGGCTATTTGGAGGTTCCGTTCAGCAGTTGTTATATCGTCATATAGCCGCAATCGCTAACTGCCGCTCCGTCAAGCCATCTTCTTTGGCGTGCTTCAGTGCGGATCGAGCATCCGCAAGGTAGCTCCTGAAAAATTCCTCAATATGGAGGAACCGGCGGATGAAGTTGTTGTTGTTCTCGATCATGGTAAGAGTCTTAAGGATGAAATCATTCATTTTGTTGGAGTTTTTGGAGTTTGTTTTGAAAGATTAAGTAGAGTTTGTTTTAGCAGTTAGGGTTTGGAGATGAATATATTGAGATAATGGAAATGTTAGTTGAGATAAAGCAATGTATTTATACTAAGCAATGTGTGGGTTGAGTTGCTTTTTAATTAATATATATGTTAGGAAGTTGTGCCATAATCATCATCATATCTCTCAATAATGTCTTTTCAAATCTTATTACTAACCCTTCTCATTCCATATTATCCGTTCATATGTACAGTGATGTCAGTAATAATGCATGCATCGGAATTCTAACTGGCCGTAATTATGCATGCATCTAGTAATATTTAATTTAATTATTTTTTTATTTTTTAAGAACAAACAACAACGGTTATTTACAAACAACCCGTTGTCTTTAGTTATAACAACGGTTTTGTATATTAAAACCCGTTGTTATAACTTTCCCCCCAAAATTGAGTCACATTTTCCACAACGGGTTTTTATACTTAAAACCGTTGTTAATAGTTTTAACAACGGGTTTCTTAAGAAAACCAACCGTTGTTATAACGTTTTACAACGGACGCTTTAACAACGTCCGCTTTTTTATATAACAACGGTTTTTGACCGTTGTTATAGCCTGTATCTGTAGTAGTGAATTGTAGGAAGTTTACCCATCATATAAGGATTCCAAATACCAAGTTTTATCGCAAATGGGCAATCCTAAAGCTATTTTCGAAGCAATATACGGTTTAGCTGTGAGACCGTCTCAATTTCACTCAAATGCTCAAAACTCAACGAAAATTCGAAATAAATACATGGTTACGATCCTTATAGTACCAATTATCCATTTACAAGGTCAATTTTACAAGGCAAAATTATTTGGGGGAAAAGCCCCCAATTTTCGACTTTTTAGGGTTGAAAAACCCTGATTTGTCGATCCAATTTGATCAAATACGGAAGATTAATGCAAAGATAATACACATACCTCGATTAGTCATGGCAAATGCAAGCTTTTGATCAAATTTTGGCGAGAAATGGTTGGAATTTGAGAGAGTAATTGAGATTTTATGTTTCGAAATTATGAAATGAATCCCGTGTTTCATCGACTTTTTACTCAGGAAAGCCGCACTCAGGAAAAGACGCAGCAGGTACTGCGCCACTTCCAAGAGACGCAGCTCTTGCTGCGCCTCTTCCTCAGTTTCCCTCCAAATGAATTTTTGAAGATTCGTTATAAGTTCGTTATTTATGGGCCCATCTTTGGTGCGCCTCTTCCTTGATACCACTGATCGAGGCCATTTCGTGTTCATAATTAAGCATATGTGGTCGTTGGTCAATGGTCGATACAAAACACAATTTATACTTCACAAACAACTCTACAATTAGTAAAGAGGCAAGTAAAGGTCGGATCCCAAGGGACGGGTATTGAAATGAGAATTCTATTGTAACTAGTAGTGTCTAGGGGGTGTCACAAATTGGGTTGATGTAGAAGGTTACTAAACTAAAATAGCAATGAAAATAAACTAGCAAGATGAATAAAATAAGGGGTGTAAACAATTGATTAAAGGCACTAGGGTGTCATGGGTTCATAGGGGAATCATGGGATATGATCATACAAACATGTTCTCAAATTATAAGCAAGCAATTATTGTTGTGATGGATTGAGTTGGGTTATATCTTACAATCCTAGGAAAGTTTGGGTCCCGGAGCCTAATCGATTAGATTGTACAACACCTACAAGTCGACTTAATCTTTCCTACTCAACACATGCATGGTCTAACAAGACTCGAGTTGGGTTATGTCTTACAAGTCAAGTTGAAAGGATAGAAGATGATAGTAAATGCAAGGATTCATAGGCTTAGCGTTTCATCAAATATAACATGTGCATGTATTAAGATCAAAACAAGCAAGCAAATAAGATATGAAAGCATATTGATTTAAGCATGAATCATCCCCCATGTTGGTTTCCCTAATCACCCATTAAACCCTAGCTAAGAGACTACTCACTCATTATCATGTTGATCATGCTAGAAAGGTTGTCAATCATACTAACATAATGAAACATGATGAATAAATGAAAGTAATTAACAATAATTAAAAAGGGATTAAGAGATTATACCTACTAATGATTCCAATAATAAAGCAAGAATAATAGAAGTACTTGAATCCTAGATTGAGAGGTTGTCAATCTCCCAATAATAACCCAAATAATCTTCAATTACCCAAAATAAAGGAAGAACAAGAGAGAGATTAAAGAACTAAAACTTGGATTAAAACTTGATTAATACTTGATTACAATATTGAAGAGAGATTTGATTGATATTAACTACACTAATTATTGATAAGAAGAACATGCTCCTCTAATTAGACTAATGGGGTATTTATAGTGAAAATTAGGGAGGATGCATTAGGGTTAACTAAGGGCTAAACTAGTAATTACACTTTTTAAGTTGAGCAAGGAGAATCCGGTATTTTCTGAGAGAAGGGCTTCTCTTTTCGTAGCTTGAAGAATGAAAATCGTGCTGTACTGAAATCCGTGCGGATTGGAGTCGGGACGGCCGGATCTGGACTGAGGAATCCAAGCGGATCTTTGGGCAAGACGCTCGGATTTGTGAGGGGGAATCCGAGCGGATTCCAAGGTGGGACGCTCGGATTGGGCTGGACGGACGGGCGGATTTGGTACAATCCGTTCGGATTGTAGTTCAGCGTCAATTCTTCTTCTTTTCTTCCCTTTTCTTCATAAATTCCTTGGGGATTTCCTCGGGGACTTAAGGATCCTTTTCTCAACATTGTTCTTCTACTATGATATGTATAAAGGCCTTCTAGTCTTGTCTCTCCTTGATGCTTGGTCATTGAATACAATCAATTTAGCCTCGTTTTGCCATGAAAATGCAAGATTCTTACTCCTTTCCTACCAAGGGATCAAAATCTCAAAGAATATGCAAAACAAAGAACTAAAGATAAGAAATGACCCAAATAGGCACTAAAAAGCATGGAAACAATGGTAATTCGGCGGCTAAATATGCGCCAATTATGGTCACATCAAATATTCCCAAACCGAACCTTTGCTCGTCCCGAGTAAAGAGGTGACAAAGACTAGGACCAATACTAACCTATCCTAATAATAATAGCCGATATGAGACAATTAGCGGGCCTCACTCTGCCCCTTCAACTCACAACAAGACAACCATGAGGTAGGATGCCTTCTTGCAAGGCAAGGTGGGTCTTGCCAAAATGGCGACACATCCAAACATTAAAGCACATAAAATCACATAATGGATGCATCTACAAAAAGAATAGCCACTTTCCTCATCTAAGTGGCGGAAATTATCTACAAGGGAAGCAATTCAAGGGTACACAATCCTTCATAGATGCAATTTGTTCAAACTACTAGGCCTAGAAGGATACCAATAAATCACCTCCAAAAGGTGTCAAGCTAGGGTACCTTTGTCCTCAATCGTTAAATGCTTTTGTCAAGAGTAGACTCCCTATGGTGTTAGAAACACTGGAGGATCGCGGAATTCCCCCTCTTGCCTAGACAAGAGGAAGGGTCGTCCCCTCTCTACCATGCACAAAAATGGATACGATGGATAAAGGGATCGATAGATTTTTGAGTTTCACTTTGGGAGTTTGCTTTTGTTTTTTTGTTTTTCCCCCCAATTTCTTGTGGCATTTGACATTTGAGAACACTTTCTTGCCATTTCTTTTTGATTTTTGGCATTTCAACACTTGACAACTTTTTGCATTTCTTTTTGAACATTTTCAAAGTCACCCCAATTAGTAATGAGGGTGCCTTGTATTTGAAGCTTTAGGAGTCTATTTTTGCTCCTCTTTTCATTTGATGCATTTTTGCAAACTTTCTTTCACTTTTCATTTCTTTGAACTCAAATTGATTTCTTTTTGTGCCCATTCCCTTTGATGACAAAAATGTGGTAGAACATGGATGAATGATGGAAGTATGCATGGTTTCAAGGGTCACCTTGGAATAAACGGTAGCCAAGGAGTTATCACACCACAAGGTACTCTTGACTAGGCCTTAATCCATGGGTCAAAGGATACTAGCATGACACATCCTAGGGTGTTTTACAAGCATTCTAACAAGCAAAGTCTTACGAATAAAAAGCATCTACTAGGGCCTATATACACTTGTCAAGCTTCCCAAATAGATGGTTTCACAAAATTTTTCTAACATGCAAACTACATGCCATGATGCAACTAACATATACACATCCTAATGCAAGTGATTCTACCAACTAATATGGCATATAAACTAAATGCAAGTCCTAAGCTCACATTGTTAAACCGCATCAAACAAAATAAAGCCACATAGTCATTAACATAAAGAGGAAAAAGGAGATTGGAAAGATCATACCATGCGGTCTTCAATATCCTCATGTCTCGGATGTGGCGTAGTCAATCAAAGTGAACAAGGATAAACAAACACAATATATACAAGACAATATATACAAAGGAAATGAACTTGTTTTTGGTTTTTCAATTTTTTCAATTATTTTGCTTTTTGAAATTTTTCAATTTTTATGGTTTTTGAATAAAAGTTAAGTGTTAGAATTCCCATCCCCACACTAATATGGGCATTGTCCTCAATGGCCAAAATGATGGAAATTATGCAAAGATGATGCATGATTTCTATACTAAATGCAATTCTACACTAAGCTATGCTACATGATGCATAGTTTTTGGTATGACGGAGAGGATAATTTAGATTACCTCCCGTTGTGTATGCATTAACTTCCCCAAACCAAATAAGACACTATTGCTAATGTCAAAGCATTGGGGTAGTTCATGCACACACTATGCTATGCATGAAACTAGATTGTCATTTTGGATTTTACAAAAATGGGAACAATAAAGAACACCTCAATGGTACCGAGGTGTGAGTCCTTTGATGTTGCTAGGACTAAACCAACAATGATCAAAATGAAATAAAATACAAAGAAACAAGATACAAAGCTCTTTTCATGAAAAATAAAGATAAAGAGGAGAGATGAGAAAACTTCACTTGAACTAAGGTGGGTGCCTCTTGCCCGCTCCACCTAGCTATGAAGTAGTCTCGTAGATATCGGCATCATCTCCTTCAATATCGGTATCCCAAATATCCTTTGAAGCATCACTTAAACTTGGATCCATGAATTCATCTTCACTCTCAAGCTTCACCGTATCACCTCCACAAGAATCCCCACACTCTTCCCCTTTGCGACCGTTCGCCCCTTTATTAGCCTTCTCCGAGTTAGGAAAGAGCAATTCCATTTGAGCCCATGAGGGGAAAGCTCCTTCCTCACTAATCCGTCCTTTTTTAGCCATCTCATAGTATTGGGGGTAAAGAGCATATTAAGTGTCCACGGAGGTCTCATATTGACGGTAGTGTAAATCTTGCAAAATTCCCGTGACAAAGTCGTCACGGGGGAGGATGAAGGGATTTGGATGGTTATATGGTTGGTAGGGAAAGGGGTAAGGAGGTACTTTTATCCTCTCATTTTGAGTTTGTTGTTCTTGTTGTGGTGGTGGATTTTGTGGAGGTGGAGTTTGCCTTTTTTGACTTGGGATGAGGTAGGAGGGCATTGGGGACAAGCTTCCTCTTCTTGGGGAGACCCGAGGTAGATCGTGCATTGGGAGATAGAGTGGATCGCTCCCTTTTGTCAACCACTTTATCTTCTTATCAACCCCCTCAAGGGTTATCCAATGGTGTTGGACGATAAGGAGATCTTCATTAATTCTCGTGTTCCCCGCAAGTGGAGTGTACTCATTGTTCTCATTGAACCTTGGGTTGAAGTGCTTTGCAAGTCTAGTTATGAGTCCCCCATTCACTATGTGCTTCATTCCATCATCATTCCCATTTCGAAACTTTGCCCATTTCTCTAGCATAACTAGAGGTGCATTGAATTGATACCCATCTCTCCCTTGAATGTTGAGGTATGATTCCATGAATACAAGGTCCAATTGGTTGACAATGGCCGGATCACGGCGGGCGAAAAGAGTACCCGAAAGAAATCTATATGTAAGCCTCAAGATCGGGTTTTGGATGTGAAAAGCAAGACACTCTTTGGTAAGAATGAAATCCCGGCCCGTCATGGCCCTCCACAATGGTGCAACATTATACTTTTTGGGCTTTGATGTTCGGGTAGGCAAAACATCAAGTCCGAACACATTGGCAAACTCGACAAGGGTCATCATTCTAGAGACATTCTCCAACCTAAACTCTATGCAAATAGTCTTGTTCAAGGTTGTGATTCTCAAAAAGCTTAAGAATTCTAGCACAAGGGACCGATATGTTGGCTCATACATGCGAAAGAGAGTCGAAAGACCAAAAACCTCAAAGAGTGCCTCTACTTGGTGAAAGATTCCAAGCTTTCTTAAGGTATCATGACAAAGAAATTTAGTGGGAAGAATATTCTTACTTAAGATTCGATGGAAGACCAATCGCTGCACATCATCAAGGAATTCCACATTCGAGAAATCATCGAGCCTTGTGAGGTCTACAATCTCTACATGCTCCCTTCTAATGGTGTTGAGATGTGAGGTAGAGGAACTTCCCACCATCCTTGGTCTTCTTGCACTTCTAAAGGAGGATCTCCTTGGTGCCATTCTTGCTTATTTTGTTGGGTTCTTTTGATTTGAAGATTTGCTAAGGATGTTCCTTGTTGATTGAGAATTGGAAACCCTAGAAAATTGGGGATTTTTAATTTTGTGGGGGAAGAGAGTGAATTGGATATGTATGGGAGTCATAAGAAGGTGGGTTTTATAGGGTAAGTGGAAGGAGTAGTGATGTGTCATTATATGGGTGGTGGGGTGTAATTTAATTGAGAAAAGTCGGGCCGAAAAACGGGCAGGGAGACGAGCGGATTCGAAGGCAAGACGCTCGGATTCTTCTCTCACGGGACGGGCGGATTCTGGGCAATACGCCCGGATTCTGCCACAGAGTAAAATCCCAAAAATTTTCTCGCCACAAGACGGGCGTCCCGAGCAAAAGACGCTCGGATTCTTCAAGGGCTGGACGGGCGTCTTCTTGAGAAGACGGACGGATTCTTTGACAGAGAATTTTCTTGAAATGCTCAGGTGGAAAGGACGAGCGTCTTTCCAATAATCCGGCCGGATTCTTTCAGACGGGCGTCTTCTTCCTTAGGACGCTCGGATTCTTTATCAGTCCAGAAATCTTCAATTTCTCAACACACCGACGCGCGTTTCTCCCCGGACGTCCGGATTCTGTCAGGATGCCCGGATTCCCGGGAATCCGCTCGGATTCTGGCTGCGAGCTTTGACTTTTTCTTCTTTCTTTCAATGCATCCCCACACTTAGGAATTTGCTCCTTCCTTCATTCAAAAACTTGTTAGTAACCCTCCCTCACTTACGCTCATGAAAAGAGTTTATGACATTTATTAAAATAAAAGCAATAATAAATACAAGTTAGAGGGTTAGTATATTTACAAATGGTGGTTTAGGGAGGACTCCACCAAACTCTCCCTTAGATGGTCCTTTCAAGGGGGAGGAGGCCCGAGGTAGGTAGCCTCTACCTCTCCAACAAATGCTCCTTCATAGTATGGCTTCAACCTTTGACCATTTACCTTGAACTTGCTTCCATCTTCCGCCTTGAGTTCGAAATCTCCATATTTTCCAACTTCGGTTATCACATAGGGACCCATCCATCTTGAGTTCAATTTTCCCGGAAAGAGTCGGTAGCGGGAGTTGAATAGAAGGACTTTGTCTCCCTTGTGCAAGGCCTTTTGTCGAATTCTCTTATCATGAAGCAATTTTGTTCTTTCTTTGTAAATCTTTGCATTCTCATAAGATTGTAGTCGGAATTCCTCCAACTCTTGGATTTGTATCATCCTCTTTTGACCGCTCAATTTGAGATCAAGATTGAGTGCTCGGATTGCCCAATAAGCTTTGTAATCCAATTCGATTGGCAAATGACATGCTTTTCCATATACAAGCTTGTAGGGGGAGGCACCAATGGGAGTCTTATAGGCCGTCCTATAAGCCCAAAGAGCATCATCAAGCTTTGTGCTCCAATCTTTCCGAGTCTTGTTCACAACTTTTTCAAGAATTTGTTTGATCTCTCTATTTGAAATTTCCACTTGACCGCTTGTTTGAGGATGATATCCCAAGCCGGTTCGATGTTGAACACCATATTTGGTCAAAAGGGATGCAAGCTTCTTCTCATGGAAATGTGTTCCTCCATCACTAATGATAGCTCTAGGAACTCCAAATCGTGGGAAAATTATCTTCTTGAAAAGCTTGGTGACCGTTTTCGCATCATCATTTGGGGTGGCAATTGCCTCTACCAACTTTGAAACATAATCTACGGCCACAAGGATGTACTTGTTCCCATTGGATGTCACAAAGGGTCCTTGGTAGTCAATTCCCCAAACATCGAAAATCTCCACCTCTAGAATGCCCCTTTGTGGCATTTCGTTTCTCCAAGATATATTTCCCGTTATTTGACAAGCATCACAATGAATGATGAATTCTCTTGTATCTTGAAACATTGTAGGCCAATAGAAGCCCGATTGGAGAATTTTTGCAACGGTTCTTCTTGCTCCATGGTGCCCACCGTAGGGTGATGAATGACATCCTTCCAAGATTCCTTGGATTTCCCATTGAGGGATGCATCTCCGGTAGAGTCCATCACTACACTCCTTGTAGAGGTTTGGGTCATCCCAAAAGTACCTCTTCACTTCGAATAGGAATCTCTTCCTTTGGTTGTGGTACAAGTTTGGAGGGAGCACCTTTCCAACAATATAATTGGCATAATCGGCAAACCATGGGGTGATATGCCTTTCAAGTTGAGTTTGAATAGCCATCAAAATATCGTCGGGGAATGAGTCATTGATCGGGGTTTCTCCATTTTCATCATGAAACCGGATTCTTGACAAGTGATCCGCTACTACATTCTCGGCTCCTTTCTTGTCTCTTATCTCCAAGTCAAATTCTTGAAGAAGCAAAATCCATCTCAACAATCTTGGTTTTGCCTCCTTCTTTATCAAGAGATGTCGGAGAGCACGGTGATCCGAAAATACAATCACCTTGGATCCAAGCAAGTAGGAACGGAATTTATCCAAAGCATAAACAATGGCAAGAAGCTCCTTTTCGGTTGTATCGTAATTCACTTGAGAAGGGTCGAGGGTTTTGCTTATGTAATAGATGGCATGAAGAGCTCTCCCTAACCATTGGCCAAGAACCGCTCCAACGGCGTAGTTGCTAGCGTCACACATAATCTCGAAAGGTAACTCCCAATTTGGGGGTTGGATGATTGGTGCCGAGATCAATGCTTCTTTGATTCTATTAAAAGCTTCAACAAACTCGTCAGTAAATTGGAATTGGGCATCTTTAAGCAAAAGTTGAGTGAGGGGTTTTGCTATTTTCGAAAAATCTTTTATGAAACGACGATAAAAATCCGCGTGACCGAGAAAACTTCTCACCCCTCTAACATTCACGGGAGGTGGGAGTTTCTCTATCACCTCAACTTTAGCTTTATCGACCTCGATGCCCTTTTCCGAAATCAAGTGACCCAAAACAATTCTTTCATTGACCATGAAATGACACTTTTCCCAATTTAAAACAAGACTAACATCCTCACATTTTTGCAATACAAGGGAAAGATTATGCAAACATGAGTCAAAGTCCTTTCCATAAACACTAAAATCATCCATAAAAACTTCCATTATGGTCTCTAGGTAATCGGAGAAGACACTCATCATGCATCTTTGGAAAGTAGCGGGGGCGTTACATAATCCAAAAGGCATCCTTCTATATGCAAAGGTGCCATAGGGGCATGTGAAGGTGGTCTTATGTTGGTCATCCGGGTGTATAGGGATTTGGAAGAATCCCGAATACCCGTCAAGGTAACAAAAGAATTTGTTGGAGGCTAACCTCTCAAGCATTTGGTCAATGAATGGTAAGGGGAAGTGATCTTTCCTTGTTGCGGAGTTTAATTTACGGTAGTCAATACACATACGCCAACCGGTGATCATCCTTGTGGGTATTAATTCATTCTTTTCATTTGTCACTACCGTAGTACCTCCTTTCTTAGGTACCACTTGGACGGGGCTAACCCACAAAGAATCCGATATAGGATATATGATTCCCGCATCAAGTAATTTCATGACTTCTCCTTTGACAACTTCTTGCATGTGGGGGTTTAATCTTCTTTGGGGTTGAATGGTAGGTCTATGGTCGTCCTCTAGATGAATCCTATGCATGCAAAAGTTGGGACTTATCCCCTTAAGGTCATCTAGACTATAACCTATAGCCTTCTCATGTTGTTTCAACACATTAAGTAATTTTCCCAATTGGTCATCATCAAGTCTATCATTAACAATTACGGGTTTGGTCTTTGATTCATCAAGGTAAGCATATTTCAAATTTGGGGGAAGGGGTTTCAAAGTAGGAGTTTGTACCTCATTTTCCTCCTTTGGAGTTTCATTGAGAATTTGCTCCATCTCCATTAAACATTCCATTCTCATGACATACTCTTCTTCACTTTCATGAACCTCATCATATTCGAATTCCATGATGGGTTCCTCTTGCTCTTGAGTTTGTAGAATATCCTCTAGGATGGATTGCTCATCCTCTATGGGTTGACATGCTTCTACTAGGATATTATGCACCAACTCGGATTGTGCATGAGTGAGTTACTTGTTAGCTAGAGCGGCCTCAAAGAGATCCACCTCCAACTCCCAATACATGCTCTTAGCCTTACTTGCTTCTAAGGCCTCTAATGCTTGCATGGGATCCTTGAAGTAAGGGATACTCAAGTGGTCCTCTACAAAACAATCTATGAAATCCATTCTCGCAAAATATCAAACAACTTGAAAACGATTAGAGCAAACCTTGAGGAGTTTTACTTCCCCAAGGTGAAAAAGGCACAACTAATAACAATAAAAGAAATCTTAAATCAATTAAACACCGTCCCCGGCAACGGCGCCATTTTTGATCGAGGCCATTTCGTGTTCACAATTAAGCATATGTGGTCGTTGGTCAATGGTCGATACAAAACACAATTTATACTTCACAAACAACTCTACAATTAGTAAAGAGGCAAGTAAAGGTCGTATCCCAAGGGACGGGTATTGAAATGAGAATTCTATTGTAACTAGTAGTGTCTAGGGGGTGTCACAAATTGGGTTGATGTAGAAGGTTACTAAACTAAAATAGCAATGAAAATAAACTAGCAAGATGAATAAAATAAGGGGTGTAAACAATTGATTAAAGGCACTAGGGTGTCATGGGTTCATAGGGGAATCATGAGATATGATCATACAAACATGTTCTCAAATTATAAGCAAGCAATTATTGTTGTGATGGATTGAGTTGGGTTATATCTTACAATCCTAGGAAAGTTTGGGTCCCGGAGCCTAATCGATTAGATTGTACAACACCTACAAGTCGACTTAATCTTTCCTACTCAACACATGCATGGTCTAACAAGACTCGAGTTGGGTTATGTCTTACAAGTCAAGTTGAAAGGATAGAAGATGATAGTAAATGCAAGGATTCATAGGCTTAGCATTTCATCAAATATAACATGTGCATGTATTAAGATCAAAACAAGCAAGCAAATAAGATATGAAAGCATATTGATTTAAGCATGAATCATCCCCCATGTTGGTTTCCCCTAATCACCCATTAAACCCTAGCTAAGAGACTACTCACTCATTATCATGTTGATCATGCTAGAAAGGTTGTCAATCATACTAACATAATGAAACATGATGAATAAATGAAAGTAATTAACAATAATTAAAAAGGGATTAAGAGATTATACCTACTAATGATTCCAATAATAAAGCAAGAATAATAGAAGTACTTGAATCCTAGATTGAGAGGTTGTCAATCTCCCAATAATAACCCAAATAATCTTCAATTACCCAAAATAAAGGAAGAACAAGAGAGAGATTAAAGAACTAAAACTTGGATTAAAACTTGATTAATACTTGATTACAATATTGAAGAGAGATTTGATTGATATTAACTACACTAATTATTGATAAGAAGAACATACTCCTCTAATTAGACTAATGGGGTATTTATAGTGAAAATTAGGGAGGATGCATTAGGGTTAACTAAGGGCTAAACTAGTAATTACACTTTTTAAGTTGAGCAAGGAGAAGGGCTTCTCTTTTCGTAGCTTGAAGAATGAAAATCGTGCTGTACTGAAATCCGTGCGGATTGGAGTCGGGACGGCCGGATCTGGACTGAGGAATCCGAGCGGATCTTTGGGCAAGACGCTCGGATTTGTGAGGTGGAATCCGAGCGGATTCCAAGGTGGGACGCTCGGATTGGGCTGGACGGACGGGCGGATTTGGTACAATCCGTTCGGATTGTAGTTCAGCGTCAATTCTTCTTCTTTTCTTCCCTTTTCTTCATAAATTCCTTGGGGATTTCCTCGGGGACTTAAGGATCCTTTTCTCAACATTGTTCTTCTACTATGATATGTACAAAGGCCTTCTAGTCTTGTCTCTCCTTGATGCTTGGTCATTGAATACAATCAATTTAGCCTCGTTTTGCCATGAAAATGCAAGATTCTTACTCCTTTCCTATCAAGGGATCAAAATCTCAAAGAATATGCAAAACAAAGAACTAAAGATAAGAAATGACCCAAATAGGCACTAAAAAGCATGGAAACAATGGTAATTCGGGGGCTAAATATGCGCCAATTATGGTCACATCAAATATCCCCAAACCGAACCTTTGCTCGTCCCGAGTAAAGAGGTGACAAAGACTAGGACCAATACTAACCTATCCTAATAATAATAGCCGATATGAGACAATTAGCGGGCCTCACTCTGCCCCTTCAACTCACAACAAGACAACCATGAGGTAGGATGCCTTCTTGCAAGGCAAGGTGGGTCTTGCCAAAATGGCGACACATCCAAACATTAAAGCACATAAAATCACATAATGGATGCATCTACAAAAAGAATAGCCACTTTCCTCATCTAAGTGGCGGAAGTTATCTACAAGGGAAGCAATTCAAGGGTACACAATCCTTCATAGATGCAATTTGTTCAAACTACTAGGCCTAGAAGGATACCAATAAATCACCTCCAAAAGGTGTCAAGCTAGGGTACCTTTGTCCTCAATCGTTAAATGCTTTTGTCAAGAGTAGACTCCCTATGGTGTTAGAAACACTGGAGGATCGCGGAATTCCCCCTCTTGCCTAGACAAGAGGAAGGGTCATCCCCTCTCTACCATGCACAAAAATGGATACGATGGATAAAGGGATCGATAGATTTTTGAGTTTCACTTTGGGAGTTTGCTTTTGTTTTTTTGTTTTTCCCCCCAATTTCTTGTGGCATTTGACATTTGAGAACACTTTCTTGCCATTTCTTTTTGATTTTTGGCATTTCAACACTTGACAACTTTTTGCATTTCTTTTTGAACATTTTCAAAGTCACCCCAATTAGTAATGAGGGTGCCTTGTATTTGAAGCTTTAGGAGTCTATTTTTTCTCCTCTTTTCATTTGATGCATTTTTGCAAACTTTCTTTCACTTTTCATTTCTTTGAACTCAAATTGATTTCTTTTTGTGCCCATTCCCTTTGATGACAAAAATGTGGTAGAACATGGATGAATGATGGAAGTATGCATGGTTTCAAGGGTCACCTTGGAATAAACGGTAGCCAAGGAGTTATCACACCACAAGGTACTCTTGACTAGGCCTTAATCCATGGGTCAAAGGATACTAGCATGACACATCCTAGGGTGTTTTACAAGCATTCTAACAAGCAAAGTCTTAAGAATAAAAAGCATCTACTAGGGTTTATATACACTTGTCAAGCTTCCCAAATAGATGGTTTCACAAAATTTTTCTAACATGCAAACTACATGCCATGATGCAACTAACATATACACATCCTAATGCAAGTGATTCTACCAACTAATATGGCATATAAACTAAATGCAAGTCCTAAGCTCACATTGTTAAACCGCATCAAACAAAATAAAGCCACATAGTCATTAACATAAAGAGGAAAAAGGAGATTGGAAAGATCATACCATGCGGTCTTCAATATCCTCATGTCTCGGATGTGGCGTAGTCAATCAAAGTGAACAAGGATAAACAAACACAATATATACAAGACAATATATACAAAGGAAATGAACTTGTTTTTGGTTTTTCAATTTTTTCAATTTTTTTGCTTTTTGAAATTTTTCAATTTTTATGGTTTTTGAATAAAAGTTAAGTGTTAGAATTCCCATCCCCACACTAATATGGGCATTGTCCTCAATGGCCAAAATGATGGAAATTATGCAAAGATGATGCATGATTTCTATACTAAATGCAATTCTACACTAAGCTATGCTACATGATGCATAGTTTTTGGTATGACGGAGAGGATAATTTAGATTACCTCCCGTTGTGTATGCATTAACTTCCCCAAACCAAATAAGACACTATTGCTAATGTCAAAGCAATGGGGTAGTTCATGCACACACTATGCTATGCATGAAACTAGATTGTCATTTTGGATTTTACAAAAATGGGAACAATAAAGAACACCTCAATGGTACCGAGGTGTGAGTCCTTTGATGTTGCTAGGACTAAACCAACAATGATCAAAATGAAATAAAATACAAAGAAACAAGATACAAAGCTCTTTTCATGAAAAATAAAGATAAAGAGGAGAGATGAGAAAACTTCACTTGAACTAAGGTGGGTGCCTCTTGCCCGCTCCACCTAGCTATGAAGTAGTCTCGTAGATATCGGCATCATCTCCTTCAATATCGGTATCCCAAATATCCTTTGAAGCATCACTTAAACTTGGATCCATGAATTCATCTTCACTCTCAAGCTTCACCGTATCACCTCCACAAGAATCCCCACACTCTTCCCCTTTGCGACCGTTCGCCCCTTTATTAGCCTTCTCCGAGTTAGGAAAGAGCAATTCCATTTGAGCCCATGAGGGGAAAGCTCCTTCCTCACTAATCCGTCCTTTTTGAGCCATCTCATAGTATTGGGGGTAAAGAGCATATTAAGTGTCCACGGAGGTCTCATATTGACGGTAGTGTAAATCTTGCAAAATTCCCGTGACAAAGTCGTCACGGGGGAGGATGAAGGGATTTGGATGGTTATATGGTTGGTAGGGAAAGGGGTAAGGAGGTACTTTTATCCTCTCATTTTGAGTTTGTTGTTCTTGTTGTGGTGGTGGATTTTGTGGAGGTGGAGTTTGCCTTTTTTGACTTGGGATGAGGTAGGAGGGCATTGGGGACAAGCTTCCTCTTCTTGGGGAGACCCGAGGTAGATCGTGCATTGGGAGATAGAGTGGATCGCTCCCTTTTGTCAACCACTTTATCTTCTTATCAACCCCCTCAAGGGTTATCCAATGGTGTTGGACGATAAGGAGATCTTCATTAATTCTCGTGTTCCCCGCAAGTGGAGTGTACTCATTGTTCTCATTGAACCTTGGGTTGAAGTGCTTTGCAAGTCTAGTTATGAGTCCCCCATTCACTATGTGCTTCATTCCATCATCATTCCCATTTCGAAACTTTGCCCATTTCTCTAGCATAACTAGAGGTGCATTGAATTGATACCCATCTCTCCCTTGAATGTTGAGGTATGATTCCATGAATACAAGGTCCAATTGGTTGACAATGGCCGGATCACGGCGGGCGAAAAGAGTACCCGAAAGAAATCTATATGTAAGCCTCAAGATCGGGTTTTGGATGTGAAAAGCAAGACACTCTTTGGTAAGAATGAAATCCCGGCCCGTCATGGCCCTCCACAATGGTGCAACATTATACTTTTTGGGCTTTGATGTTCGGGTAGGCGAAACATCAAGTCCGAACACATTGGCAAACTCGACAAGGGTCATCATTCTAGAGACATTCTCCAACCTAAACTCTATGCAAATAGTCTTGTTCAAGGTTGTGATTCTCAAAAAGCTTAAGAATTCTAGCACAAGGGACCGATATGTTGGCTCATACATGCGAAAGAGAGTCGAAAGACCAAAAACCTCAAAGAGTGCCTCTACTTGGTGAAAGATTCCAAGCTTTCTTAACGTATCATGACAAAGAAATTTAGTGGGAAGAATATTCTTACTTAAGATTCGATGGAAGACCAATCGCTGCACATCATCAAGGAATTCCACATTCGAGAAATCATCGAGCCTTGTGAGGTCTACAATCTCTACATGCTCCCTTCTAATGGTGTTGAGATGTGAGGTAGAGGAACTTCCCACCATCCTTGGTCTTCTTGCACTTCTAAAGGAGGATCTCCTTGGTGCCATTCTTGCTTATTTTGTTGGGTTCTTTTGATTTGAAGATTTGCTAAGGATGTTCCTTGTTGATTGAGAATTGGAAACCCTAGAAAATTGGGGATTTTTAATTTTGTGGGGGAAGAGAGTGAATTGGATATGTATGGGAGTCATAAGGAGGTGGGTTTTATAGGGTAAGTGGAAGGAGTAGTGATGTGTCATTATATGGGTGGTGGGGTTTAATTTAATTGAGAAAAGTCGGGCCGAAAAACGGGCAGGGAGACGAGCGGATTCGAAGGCAAGACGCTCGGATTCTTCTCTCACGGACGGGCGGATTACGGGCAATACGCCCGGATTCTGCCACAGAGTAAAATCCCAAAATTTTTCTCGCCACAAGACGGGCGTCCCGAGCAAAAGACGCTCGGATTCTTCAAGGGCTGGACGGGCGTCTTCTTGAGAAGACGGACGGATTCTTTAACAGAGAATTTTCTTGAAATGCTCAGGTGGAAAGGACGAGCGTCTTTCCAATAATCCGGCCGGATTCTTTCAGACGGGCGTCTTCTTCCTTAGGACGCTCGGATTCTTCATCAGTCCAGAAATCTTCAATTTCTCAACACAATTTGGACGCGCGTTTCTCCCCCGGACGTCCGGATTACATCAGATGCCCGATTCCCGGAATCCGCTCGGTCCCAGGCTGCGAGCTTTGACTTTTTCTTCTTTCTTTCAATGCATCCCCACACTTAGGAATTTGCTCCTTCCTTCATTCAAAAACTTGTTAGTAACCCTCCCTCACTTACGCTCATGAAAAGAGTTTATGACATTTATTAAAATAAAAGCAATAATAAATACAAGTTAGAGGGTTAGTATATTTACAAATGGTGGTTTAGGGAGGACTCCACCAAACTCTCCCTTAGATGGTCCTTTCAAGGGGGAGGAGGCCCGAGGTAGGTAGCCTCTACCTCTCCAACAAATGCTCCTTTATAGTATGGCTTCAACCTTTGACCATTTACCTTGAACTTGCTTCCATCTTCCGCCTTGAGTTCGAAATCTCCATATTTTCCAACTTCGGTTATCACATAGGGACCCATCCATCTTGAGTTCAATTTTCCCGGAAAGAGTCGGTAGCGGGAGTTGAATAGAAGGACTTTGTCTCCCTTGTGCAAGGCCTTTTGTCGAATTCTCTTATCATGAAGCAATTTTGTTCTTTCTTTGTAAATCTTTGCATTCTCATAAGATTGTAGTCGGAATTCCTCCAACTCTTGGATTTGTATCATCCTCTTTTGACCGCTCAATTTGAGATCAAGATTGAGTGCTCGGATTGCCCAATAAGCTTTGTATTCCAATTCGATTGGCAAATGACATGCTTTTCCATATACAAGCTTGTAGGGGGAGGCACCAATGGGAGTCTTATAGCCCGTCCTATAAGCCCAAAGAGCATCATCAAGCTTTGTGCTCCAATCTTTCCGAGTCTTGTTCACAACTTTTTCAAGAATTTGTTTGATCTCTCTATTTGAAATTTCCACTTGACCGCTTGTTTGAGGATGATATCCCAAGCCGGTTCGATGTTGAACACCATATTTGGTCAAAAGGGATGCAAGCTTCTTCTCATGGAAATGTGTTCCTCCATCACTAATGATAGCTCTAGGAACTCCAAATCGTGGGAAAATTATCTTCTTGAAAAGCTTGGTGACCGTTTTCGCATCATCATTTGGGGTGGCAATTGCCTCTACCCACTTTGAAACATAATCTACGGCCACAAGGATGTACTTGTTCCCATTGGATGTCACAAAGGGTCCTTGGTAGTCAATTCCCCAAACATCGAAAATCTCCACCTCTAGAATGCCCCTTTGTGGCATTTCGTTTCTCCAAGATATATTTCCCGTTCTTTGACAAGCATCACAATGAATGATGAATTCTCTTGTATCTTGAAACATTGTGGGCCAATAGAAGCCCGATTGGAGAATTTTTGCAACGGTTCTTCTTGCTCCATGGTGCCCACCGTAGGGTGATGAATGACATCCTTCCAAGATTCCTTGGATTTCCCATTGAGGGATGCATCTCCGGTAGAGTCCATCACTACACTCCTTGTAGAGGTTTGGGTCATCCCAAAAGTACCTCTTCACTTCGAATAGGAATCTCTTCCTTTGGTTGTGGTTCAAGTTTGGAGGGAGCACCTTTCCAACAATATAATTGGCATAATCGGCAAACCATGGGGTGATGTGCCTTTCAAGTTGAGTTTGAATAGCCATCAAAATATCGTCGGGGAATGAGTCATTGATCGGGGTTTCTCCATTTTCATCATGAAACCGGATTCTTGACAAGTGATCCGCTACTACATTCTCGGCTCCTTTCTTGTCTCTTATCTCCAAGTCAAATTCTTGAAGAAGCAAAATCCATCTCAACAATCTTGGTTTTTCCTCCTTCTTTATCAAGAGATGTCGGAGAGCACGGTGATCCGAAAATACAATCACCTTGGATCCAAGCAAGTAGGAACGGAATTTATCCAAAGCATAAACAATGGCAAGAAGCTCCTTTTCGGTTGTATCGTAATTCACTTGAGAAGGGTCGAGGGTTTTGCTTATGTAATAGATGGCATGAAGAGCTCTCCCTACCCGTTGGCCAAGAACCGCTCCAACGGCGTAGTTGCTAGCGTCACACATAATCTCGAAAGGTAACTCCCAATTTGGGGGTTGGATGATTGGTGCCGAGATCAATGCTTATTTGATTCTATTAAAAGCTTCAACACACTCGTCAGTAAATTGGAATTGGGCATCTTTAAGCAAAAGTTGAGTGAGGGGTTTTGCTATTTTCGAAAAATATTTTATGAAACGACGATAAAAACCCGCGTGACCGAGAAAACTTCTCACCCCTCTAACATTCACGGGAGGTGGGAGTTTCTCTATCACCTCAACTTTAGCTTTATCGACCTCGATGCCCTTTTCCGAAATCAAGTGACCCAAAACAATTCTTTCATTGACCATGAAATGACACTTTTCCCAATTTAAAACAAGACTAACATCCTCACATTTTTGCAATACAAGGGAAAGATTATGCAAACATGAGTCAAAGTCCTTTCCATAAACACTAAAATCATCCATAAAAACTTCCATTATGGTCTCTAGGTAATCGGAGAAGACACTCATCATGCATCTTTGGAAAGTAGCGGGGGCGTTACATAATCCAAAAGGCATCCTTCTATATGCAAAGGTGCCATAGGGGCATGTGAAGGTGGTCTTATGTTGGTCATCCGGGTGTATAGGGATTTGGAAGAATCCCGAATACCCGTCAAGGTAACAAAAGAATTTGTTGGAGGCTAACCTCTCAAGCATTTGGTCAATGAATGGTAAGGGGAAGTGATCTTTCCTTGTTGCGGAGTTTAATTTACGGTAGTCAATACACATACGCCAACCGGTGATCATCCTTGTGGGTATTAATTCATTCTTTTCATTTGTCACTACCGTAGTACCTCCTTTCTTAGGTACCACTTGGACGGGGCTAACCCACAAAGAATCCGATATAGGATATATGATTCCCGCATCAATTAATTTCATGACTTCTCCTTTGACAACTTCTTGCATGTGGGGGTTTAATCTTCTTTGGGGTTGAATGGTAGGTCTATGGTCGTCCTCTAGATGAATCCTATGCATGCAAAAGTTGGGACTTATCCCCTTAAGGTCATCTAGACTATAACCTATAGCCTTCTCATGTTGTTTCAACACATTAAGTAATTTTCCCAATTGGTCATCATCAAGTCTATCATTAACAATTACGGGTTTGGTCTTTGATTCATCAAGGTAAGCATATTTCAAATTTGGGGGAAGGGGTTTCAAAGTAGGAGTTTGTACCTCATTTTCCTCCTTTGGAGTTTCATTGAGAATTTGCTCCATCTCCATTAAACATTCCATTCTCATGACATACTCTTCTTCACTTTCATGAACCTCATCATATTCGAATTCCATGATGGGTTCCTCTTGCTCTTGAGTTTGTAGAATATCCTCTAGGATGGATTGCTCATCCTCTATGGGTTGACATGCTTCTACTAGGATATTATGCACCAACTCGGATTGTGCATGAGTGAGTTACTTGTTAGCTAGAGCGGCCTCAAAGAGATCCACCTCCAACTCCCAATACATGCTCTTAGCCTTACTTGCTTCTAAGGCCTCTAATGCTTGCATGGGATCCTTGAAGTAAGGGATACTCAAGTGGTCCTCTACAAAACAATCTATGAAATCCATTCTCGCAAAATATCAAACAACTTGAAAACGATTAGAGCAAACCTTGAGGAGTTTTACTTCCCCAAGGTGAAAAAGGCACAACTAATAACAATAAAAGAAATCTTAAATCAATTAAACACCGTCCCCGGCAACGGCGCCATTTTTGATCGAGGCCATTTCGTGTTCACAATTAAGCATATGTGGTCGTTGGTCAATGGTCGATACAAAACACAATTTATACTTCACAAACAACTCTACAATTAGTAAAGAGGCAAGTAAAGGTCGGATCCCAAGGGACGGGTATTGAAATGAGAATTCTATTGTAACTAGTAGTGTCTAGGGGGTGTCACAAATTGGGTTGATGTAGAAGGTTACTAAACTAAAATAGCAATGAAAATAAACTAGCAAGATGAATAAAATAAGGGGTGTAAACAATTGATTAAAGGCACTAGGGTGTCATGGGTTCATAGGGGAATCATGGGATATGATCATACAAACATGTTCTCAAATTATAAGCAAGCAATTATTGTTGTGATGGATTGAGTTGGGTTATATCTTACAATCCTAGGAAAGTTTGGGTCCCGGAGCCTAATCGATTAGATTGTACAACACCTACAAGTCGACTTAATCTTTCCTACTCAACACATGCATGGTCTAACAAGACTCGAGTTGGGTTATGTCTTACAAGTCAAGTTGAAAGGATAGAAGATGATAGTAAATGCAAGGATTCATAGGCTTAGCATTTCATCAAATATAACATGTGCATGTATTAAGATCAAAACAAGCAAGCAAATAAGATATGAAAGCATATTGATTTAAGCATGAATCATCCCCCATGTTGGTTTCCCCTAATCACCCATTAAACCCTAGCTAAGAGACTACTCACTCATTATCATGTTGATCATGCTAGAAAGGTTGTCAATCATACTAACATAATGAAACATGATGAATAAATGAAAGTAATTAACAATAATTAAAAAGGGATTAAGAGATTATACCTACTAATGATTCCAATAATAAAGCAAGAATAATAGAAGTACTTGAATCCTAGATTGAGAGGTTGTCAATCTCCCAATAATAACCCAAATAATCTTCAATTACCCAAAATAAAGGAAGAACAAGAGAGAGATTAAAGAACTAAAACTTGGATTAAAACTTGATTAATACTTGATTACAATATTGAAGAGAGATTTGATTGATATTAACTACACTAATTATTGATAAGAAGAACATGCTCCTCTAATTAGACTAATGGGGTATTTATAGTGAAAATTAGGGAGGATGCATTAGGGTTAACTAAGGGCTAAACTAGTAATTACACTTTTTAAGTTGAGCAAGGAGAATCCGGTATTTTCTGAGAGAAGGGCTTCTCTTTTTGTAGCTTGAAGAATGAAAATCGTGCTTTACTGAAATCCGTGCGGATTGGAGTCGGGACGGCCGGATCTGGACTGAGGAATCCGAGCGGATCTTTGGGCAAGATGCTCGGATTTGTGAGGGGGAATCCGAGCGGATTCCAAGGTGGGACGCTCGGATTGGGCTGGACGGACGGGCGGATTTGGTACAATCCGTTCGGATTGTAGTTTAGCGTCAATTCTTCTTCTTTTCTTCCCTTTTCTTCATAAATTCCTTGGGGATTTCCTCGGGGACTTAAGGATCCTTTTCTCAACATTGTTCTTCTACTATGATATGTACAAAGGCCTTCTAGTCTTGTCTCTCCTTGATGCTTGGTCATTGAATACAATCAATTTAGCCTCGTTTTGCCATGAAAATGCAAGATTCTTACTCCTTTCCTACCAAGGGATCAAAATCTCAAAGAATATGCAAAACAAAGAACTAAAGATAAGAAATGACCCAAATAGGCACTAAAAAGCATGGAAACAATGGTAATTCGGCGGCTAAATATGCGCCAATTATGGTCACATCAACATCATATATTTGGTCCATTTGACATTTGTTCTTCGCCCAGACCCGCATTTCCAAGCCAACTGCAAACTGTTGTAATATATATTTTTTACCAAGACTTTGCTTGCCACAATGAGCGGATATTTTCTGACAGGTGTTTCGACACACCTTTATTCTGTTCCCCCAGCAAGAGTACACGGACAACCAATCGACCCTCTCCAGACATGGAGATCAGTTCCCGGTTATGTTCCCCCAGCGAGGGTACACGGATAGCCAATCGTCCCTCTCGATACATGGAGATCAGTTCCCGATTATGTTCCCCGACGAGAGTATACGAACAGACATTTGTCCCTCTCAACACGTGGAGATCAACATCTACCCCAAGCTCTTCCGAAGTTTGTTTGAAAGTCGACCCAAGCAGATTTCTCCTAGCAGTTCCTGCCTACGTCCTGCTACCTCTTCCAATATCGCGCTTTATTTCCCCTTGGAGTTTCAAGGAATTTCAGGTATGGTCTCTTCTTATGGCTGGCGAGCCTCCTTACGTAGTATAATGGTCTTTAAATGACCCTCCCCGATAGTCGACATACTCTAAAATTTTCCCAACGACAGGTCCTTGGTTCAGACCCCTTGAACCGCCTCGCGTCGCCATAGTCGTCAGGTTCTAATCTTCGATTGACCTGATGGCTATACTTTGACGTCCGCCTTGTCCAAGCCTCAGTCAAAGTGGGGGCTCTGTAGATACCTCATTTCTGCACCTCCCGCAAACCACCCGGTGATGAATGGGCCGCATGTTTGGTACACGGAACGATTTGTGATAGTTCGTAAGTTTATCGTCAAGTGATTGCTCAAACACTTGTGTCTACCTCATAGTCGTCATCTACGCGCCGATACGGTTATTTTGACAGTAATTAGAGTACATTAGAGTCCGGGTCAAAAACCGTCTTCATTTTCTAATAACCATTTAAAATGTCGAGTCAGAATGTTCTGGAATGTTCCGGATATTTCTATTCCATATTTTCCAATCCTTTAACCATTGGCAAAATATATCCCGAAATTATCATATAAAATATTAAGGAAATAAGATTAATCAGCTATTCCATAATAGAAACACGGAAATCTTTCTTCCGCAGGCGGAAACCACTGAGTGTTGCGCCTCTACCAAGAGACGCAGTGCTTGCTGCGCCTCTTCCTCAGTCCTTTTCTGCGTATTTTTCGTATCTTTTCGAGATTCACTTCCAAAGTTTCTCCGAAAACCATAATTTCCGTCGTGTGATTAGTATAAATAGAGACCTTCGGTCTCACATATTTCTCACGCGAGTGTCCGCCCTTCTCTTCTCCCTTTGCATTCTAGACCACGTTCTTACTTTTTGGCGTCTACGTGCTTGAACTTTCGACCACGTAAGCTCGGATCCTTCTGAGTACCAGCCTCATTTTGCATGACCGACCAATTTGACCAACTCCACAATCAATCAACTTAATCAATCTGTTTAATTCCTCTAAGAGGGCACTTTCGTCGTACATTCGAGTCGAGCATCACTAAACGTTAACTTAGTCAATCTCGTTTCGTCAAACATGTAAGTCTGAGGGTGTAAATCCTTCTTTTAATTATTGTTCTTTATTTTTGTAATCATTATTGTAAGATTTATGTCGAAAATACGCTTAAAACCGATTTGTAAAACCTTATTTCAAACCCTTTTTACGGATTATCAGGAGACAAACGTCGAGAAAGGACGCAGCAACTGTTGCGCCTCTTCGAAGGGACGCAGCACCTGCTGCGTCTCTTCCTGAGGTTGCCGCAGTTCCTGCCTCCTTTCTTCTTCCTTTGTCTTTTGTTCACCTGTATGTTTTATTTTGCTTTCAATTGTTCATGTTTCTTTCAACACAATAATTCTAATATGATAATTTTAACCTGTAATTCATTAATAACTAATCATCATTAACATCCCGACTTAAATCCCTTATAATCCATATTTACGGGTTTTCGTCATTCAAATCAATTCGGGTTTCTAGAGGTTCGATTCGTCCATATTGAGTCTCTGGAATTCATCTTTGATATATTTTCATTCGTTATTTATCGTTGCCATCATTAGTTCGTCATTAATAACCTGTTTAATAATTAATTTGTTTAGTTAGTTTAATTTGTGTTATTAATTCTCATAATTAACCTTATTAATTCTGTAAATAATTCATCCTAATTATTTTTTATCCATGTTTTATCGTTTTTATGACCTCAATCACATGTAAATAATCTGTTAAACCACTTCCACCCGAGTCAAATAATATAATAAAGCATTAAAATCACCAATGAATATTAACGATTTGCAATTCCGGCTTCACAGCCAGAATTGAGCTCAGGAACAGACGCAGCGTCTGCTGCGCCTCTTCCAAAGGACGCAGCTCTGCTGCGCCTGTTTCTGCTTGAGTTCTTTCTCTGAACTCCCGTTTCTGCCTTGACCTAGTTTATTAGTTTACATATTTAATTTAATATTAATCGTATTATCACCTAATTTGTTTGTTTATTTATTTATTTTTTCTTTTCTAAAATTATCCGTTTTAAATGTATTTTCGACGTAAATCAATTAATCCAATGTAATTATTGTAATTTTATTTATTGTATTTTTATTGTATTTCTTTTATCGTATTGCTTGTATGCTCTCACATGTAATCGATCTTAAACCCTACTTCGACTCAATTGCATGTTAAATTACGTGATAACCGACTTAGTATTAATTCTCACATGCTAGGATTAATCTAATGAATGTTGCATTACATGCATATAATCGACAACATATCGAGTATAGACAATTTCCCTAATCATTAGTAGAGGCCGCTATCGAGGCGGGCGGGATTAGGTGTTCGATCAAAAGAGCTTGCTAATACATACCCTCACCCCTTACTCCAGATCTCTGTGAACATCCGTGTTCATTGAAATCCACGAGAGTCAATCTAGACATAGAATGCTAAGGGTAACGAGTTCTTGGTGTTCTTGTCACTACTTTGTGTCTTGACATGGCACGAGGTATTCGAACGGTTTCCAATTTTCCACAACAAATTGGTGGTGACTCCACAAATGTACAAGAAAAGCTTGCTCGCTTTTCGCCCCCGTAGGCCCGCGTCCACACTCTTACAGTTGTGCCAAGGTAGGGTCTCCCTACTCGGTTTACTGTTAATTGATTTAAGATTGTATTGTGATTGTTGTAATTGGTATTGGGATTATCTGTTGATCTTGGAGTTGGAGTTGGGCATTGGAGTTGTGATGGTTGTTGATGATGTTCGCGAGGTGCGTCCTCGGCTAAGTGGAGTCACTTGCGGGAGTGGCTTCACACCCTAGTTTCGCCCTCTATGGAACCCGCCACAGGAGGGGATGTGCACATTAATGGGACGGGGTTATCGCTCGTTGATGAGCGGGGGCTTAGGTGGGGATTGGCTGCGGTCCCCCACTGGCGGCGAGCATTACCTGTTGCGATGGGTAATCTGGCAGGGCTACACACTTCGGTGTGTAGTCAGTGATTGTGTGTGATTGGGCGACGGAGGTGGATGTTGATCAGCTGATTACTTTGTTTTACTTGTCTTACTTTGATTATACAGTAACTGACCCCGTAGTTGTTTTCTAAAATCTGTGGTGATCCATTTGGGGATGGTGAGCAGATTGTGACAGGTGATGCAGTCGTTTAGCTATGGGGCAGTCAGGGGGAATCACCACACTAGTTTAGCTTCCGCTGTCACGAGATGTAGTTTTCATTTTCAGTTTTGGATTGTCTTCACAGTACTTTGGTTTGGAGTTGAGAACATGTAAACTTTAATCTTTCATACTTTAATAAATGTGTTTTGAATTGTTAACTTTGGTATACTAACCTCTGGCAACCGAGATGGTAACAGCCTTTCATGCTAGGGTAGTCCTTGGTAGGTACCTTGGTATGAGGGGGTTTTATAAAGTGGTATCAGAGCGACGATTCTAGCACCTAAACTAATGAACCCAATGAACTTAGGGAGTCTAAATAAAATGAACCCGGGGAGAGTTTTTTGAGATACCGCAAAGACTTGGAAGATGTACCGAAGTCGCACTAAGGCCCTTACGATCTCAAGCCGGTCACATGGGGGGAAACTATTGTATGTTGAGTCAATGTATTTGTGTGGTACTTGGAAACTCGAATGGTTGGATAATGTGATAGAAGAAGTGGTATGCGGTAGCATGTGAAAAATGCGGCGAGATTTGTTGATTTGGATTTTTGTATGGAACATGTTGGAATGTTACGTGTTTATTACATGGCTTTTAAGGATTAATGATGTATTGTATGTATCTTTGGGTGGAAAAGCATGTGTAGAATATGTTTACGGATAGTTGTAGCTCGTTTTTGGCCTGACTCGACCAAGTAGGGCAGGTACTAGACCGAGTAGGGAGTACTCGGCCGAGTAACCAAGCACTCGACTGAGTGTTGTTTAGGTGTGTGTAACAGTAGCTACTGATTGTGTTTACTTGATCGAGTATTATCACATACTCGACCGAGTATTGTTCATACTCGACCGAGTATGATTTCTGTGTTTTGATGTTGGCTACTGGAGTGGATTACTCGACCGAGTATCAGTGATACTCGACTGAGTAGTCCATACTCGACCGAGTATCTACCCATACTCGGCCGAGTGCTTCTTTGGCGGAGGGTCGTTTATATTTTGAGCCGTAGGCTTTTGTGCTTACGCTTCCTTGCTTTTTATCAGCTCAAAATGCTGCCAAAGAGGTCAGCCGCGTATATCCAAACATCTGAGATGACCACCGATGAGGTAGCCCGTATGATCGAGCAGTAGGAGGCGCTTCTTGAGGCTCTTAAGAACGTGGGTAAGGGGGCGGAGAAACCGGTGGATGCTACCCAACTGAGCACTATCATCGCTCGCTTCAACCTACCTACTTATGAGGGCGTCGGGGAACCAAAGTTGCTCGATGACTGGCACCGGGAGATGGAGAGTCTCCTTGAAGTGGTGAAGTGTCCGCTAGAGTTAGCTGTGGAACATGTAGTGTACTACCTGAGGAGTGAGGTTGCAGTGTGGTGGCAGAATGTCAAGGAAGATGCCAGAGCTTACTACTAGGGTGAGGGACTCGGTGCTATACCGTGGTCGGGCTTGAAAAGCGCTATGAGGGAACAGTTTATGATGGAGCATATCTGTCACAATATGAGATCTGAGTTCGATTCCTTTACCATGACTGAGGACATGACAGTCACCGAGTACTATCACCGGTTCCTTGAGTTATATCGCTACGCGGAAGACATGCAGCTAGGGCAAAGGAGTTTGGCTCTTCGTTTTGAGAGGGGGTTGGCACCCAAGATCATGAACCGGTTACCAGCTGGGGTTATCACCGATCTAAAAGATGTGTACTTGAGGGCTGGACAAGCAGAGAGGTTAGTTATCCAAGGAGGCTACCAAAAGAACCGCTGCAGAGAAGAGAAAAGTAGAGAGTGGGAATAGCAACCAAACAGGTAACAAGAAGGGTAACTTCGGTCAGACAAGGGCTTTTTCAGGAGGAGCTGGGTTTTCCGGAGGATCGCGAGCATGGGGTAGGGGTGGTGGACGGAGTGTGAGTGACAACTCCAACCTTACTTGCTTCAATTGTGGTGGCATAGGCCACAAAGAGGCATGACTGTACGAGTGCACGAATTGAAGGAACCTCAGGAACTTTTCAGGGGAATTTCTCCCAAGGTCCAAGTCAGAGTTTTGCTAGCAACAGGCCATCTAGGTCATGGGGTAACCGTGGAGGGCAGAATAACAATGGCGGGTTTAACCGCAAAAATGGAGGATCTTACCAGCGCCCGAGCAACAGTGTTACCTAGAATTCGGCAACTAAGCCGAGTACTTCTAACACCTCAGTCCAAGGTAGAGGTCAGAAAAGCAGCGGGAAGTTCTTCATGATGGGCAAGCAGGAAGCTGAGAACGATACTCATGTAGTTAACGGTACCTTTCTTGTTCATAATACACCGTATTTTGTTTTGTTTGACTCTAGGGCAACACACTCTTTTGTATCTAGAGGTCATGCTTTGTCTATGGGTTTGGGAGAGTTTGAACTTGTAAAGGATGATGTGTTTATACCTTCTGGGGAGTCGGTGTCGTGTGTCAAGTTGTATAGGGATGTGTCCATGTTGGTTGGAGGGGTAGACTTACTGGTTAACTTGCTAGAGTTTCCAATGGATGGGATTGAGGTCATCGTCGGGATGGATTGGTTGGGTAAGTATGATGCCAAGATAGATTGTCGGCAAAAGAAAGTGTCTTTAAAGGGTCCTAAGGGTATAAGGGTATCTTATAAGGGGTTTGTTGTGAGGCCTAAGTGTAAGTTCATCGCGGTGATGACTTTAAAGTCATGTTTTAGGAAAAAGTGTCCCTTGATTCTTTGTCAAGTGAAAGATCGACGTGTGGAGCAGTTGACAGATTCTGATATACATGTGGTGGGAGAGTTTAGTGATGTCTTTCCATATGAGATACCGGGGTTACCGCCAAAGAGAGATATCGACTTCAACGTGGAGCTTATTCCGGGAACAAGTCCTATATCTAAAGCACCATACCGTATGGCACCTAAAGAACTAGAAGAGTTGAAGAAACAGGTGCATGATCTGTTAGACAAGGGGTATATCCGTCCTAGTGTGTCACATGGGGAGCACCGGTGTTGTTTGTGAAGAAGAAAGATGGGAGCATGCGGCTATGTATCGACTATAGGGAGCTTAACCGTGTTACGGTGAAGAACAAGTATCCTTTGCCTAGGATAGATGATCTGTTTGACCAGCTGAGTGGCGCAGGGGTGTTCTCTAAGATAGATTTGAGGTCAAGTTATCACCAGTTGAGGATAGCATATGAGGATATTCCCAAGACAGCTTTCCGGTCCCGTTATGGTCACTATGAGTATGTGGTGATGCCTTTTGGTTTGACAAATGCACCAGCAGCTTTCATAGATTTGATGAACCGGATTTTTAGTCCGTTCTTAGACAAGTTTGTGGTTGTCTTCATTGATAACATCTTAGTCTATTCTAAGACTAAGGAAGAACATGAAGAGCACTTGAGGCTAGTTTTGCAGACTTTGAGAGACAATCAACTTTATGCCAAGCTATCCAAGTGCGAGTTCTGGTTAGAGGAGGTGGCTTTTCTGGGTCATGTGATATCTAAGAAGGGTGTGTCCGTGGATCCTAGCAAGATTGAGGCAATGACCAAGTGGGAATCACCGAAGAATGTTGCTGAGATTCGGAGTTTCTTGGGTCTAGCTGGTTACTACAGGAGGTTCGTGAAGGAGGTTTCCACGATAGCATGGCCTATGACCGCTTTGATGAGGAAAGAGACCAGTTTTCGCTGGGATGAGAGTTGTGAGACGGCGTTGCAGTCCTTAAAGGAGCGTTTGACCACAACTCCTATCCTAGCTTTACCAGAGGGTTGTGAGAACTTTGAAGTTTATACCGATGCTTCAAAGAATGGTTTGTGTTGTGTTCTGACGCAGAATGGGAAGGTTATAGCTTATGCGTCGAGGCAGCTGAAGCCATATGAAGAGAACTGCCCTACTCATGATTTGGAACTGGGTGCAGTTGTTTTTGCTCTTAAGATTTGGAGGCACTACCTTTACGGGGCAACCTTTAAGGTGTTTTCGGATCATAAGAGTCTGAAGTATATCTACACTCAGAGAGAGCTTAACATGCGACAGAGACGGTGGATGAAGCTGATCGGGGACTATGACATAGAGATCATCTATCACGAGGACAAGGCTAACGTTGTTGCAGTTGCCTTGACTAGGAATAGTGTCCATTCGCTGTGTACAGCTATGTCTTTGCTGAAGCTGAGGGATGAGATGTCCAAGATGGGGATCTATATGATTAGGAAAGGGGATGCCATCGGGGATTTGACGATCGAGCCGGATTTGTATGAGAACATCAAGAGTAAACAAGAGCTTGATCCTAAGGTCCAAAAGTGGAAGTCTAGTGTGGATAGTGGCACAGTTTCAAGGTTTTCTATCCACACAGACAGGAGTGTTCGCTTTGATGGGAGATGGTGTGTTCCTGATGATGCAGATTTGAGGAGGGTAATCCTGACAAAGGCTCATTGCACTCCTTATTCGGTTCACCCAAGAGGTGACAAGCTGTATAAAGACCTCAAGAAGACTTTTTGGTGGCCTAATATGAAGAGGGATGTGGCTGAGTTCGTGGCTAGATGTTTGACCTGCCATAGGGTCAAGGGTGAGCAGCGGAGAACACAGGGTAAGATCCAATCTCTTGAGGTACCTAAGTGGAAGTGGGAGTCAATCTCTATGGACTTTATCGTGGGGTGACCTAGGGCACAGCAAGGTAAAAACATGATTTGGGTGATTGTCGACCGGTTAACGAAGTCAGCTCACTTCGTTCCTATGAAGGATACATGGACTAAGATGCAGCTAGCTTTGAGTTACAGGAAACATGTGGTCCGGTTACATGGTATACCAAAGGATATAGTGTCAGACCGAGATGCGAGGCTTATATCCAAGTTTTGGCAAGAACTGCAGGATTTTATGGGTACTACCTTAAATATGAGTACAGCTTTTCATCCTGGAGCAGATGGTCAGACTGAGAGGACTATGAAGACCTTAGAGGACATGTTGAGAACTTGTGCCATGGATTTTGGGGGAAGTTGGGAGGACAGACTGGATTTGATCGAGTTTTCATACAACAACAGCTACCATACTATTATCGGGATGTCTCCTTTCGAGGCTTTGTATGGAAGGAAATGTCGAAGTCCAGTTTGTTGGGATGACAGTTCAGAGACAATGGTTTTAGGACCACAGATTGTGCACGATATGGTTGAGCAGGTTTGGCTAATTCGTCAAATGATGAAAGCAGCTCAAGATCGTCAGAAGAGTTATGCCAACTTGCACCGCAGGGACATCGAGTTCGTAATGGGTGACAAGTCCTTTTGAAAGTGTCACCAATGCGAGGAGTGATGACGTTTGAGAAGAAGGGTAAGTTGAGCCAGAATTTTATCGGTCCGTATGAGATTCTGGATTGTGTTGGTGAGGTGGCCTACAGGTTAGCTTTACCACCAGCTTTAGATCGAGTCCACAACGTCTTTCATGTCTCGCAACTCCGGAAGTATGTGAGTGACCCATCACATGTGCTTGATGTTGAGAACATCGAACTTGATGAGTGCTTATCTTATGCCGAGGTTCCTAAGGAGATACTAGACCGCAAAGTACGCAAGACAAGAAATGGTGAGACCGTCTTACTCAAGGTGCTTTGGTCTAATCATAATGGGGAAGAGGCCAAATGGGATCCTGAGGAGGCTATGCGGGAACGTTTTCCTAACCTTTTCGATCAGGTATGGTTGGTTACGGGGATGTAACCATTGTCTTTTTAGGGGGGTAGGAGATGGTCGCATGTTTGTTTTTGGGTAGTTTGAGTCGGCTTAGTAATGTTTTTAGATGTTTTGTGTTAGTATATTTATACTTAGATTGTTTGGTGCATTGTGTTGGGAGTCTGTTGGTCGTGTTTGGTTGTAGAGTGTATATGTAGAGTGTGAACTTCGGGGACGAAGTTCTTTTTAAGGAGGGAAGACAGTAATACTACGGTTTTCCTTCGCTGGTACTCGGTTGAGTAAAGTGTGTCGTGTATCTTGGTTTGGCTACTGCTCAGGAACACTCGGCCGAGTATGTGGGATACTCGACCGAGTAGAGGGTACTCGGCCGAGTATACTCTATACTCGACCGAGTATCTGGTCTGACGGGTATTTTCATTACGGTTTGATTTGGAAATGATTAGAGATATTTAAACGCGATTATCAGTTTCAAATTACACTTTTACAAAACCTAATCACTCAACGACGATATAATCCTCTCCAAATCTCTCCCTAGTGTGTGTGTGTGATCGTTAGCAAGTGCATTCATCCTTTGTTCTATCGTCGGTAAGTCCATTTTGCTATAATTCGTTGACTAATGTTTTAGGGTTTGGCTTTAACTATGATTTGGGGAAAATTGGGTTTTTGCATATGGTGATTGTTGTTAGGTGATTGTTATTAGGCGAGGACTTTGTGGAGGAGTCGTTCTAGATCGCTTGCTTGTGTCTCTTTCAGTTGTGCTAAGGTAGGGTTTCCCTACTCGGTTTACTGTTAATTGATTTAAGATGGTATTGGGATTATCTGTTGATCTTGGAGTTGGAGTTGGGGGTTGGAGTTGTGATGGTTGTTGATTATGTTCGCGAGGTGCGTCCTCGGCTAAGTGGAGTCACTTGCGGGAGTGGCTTCACGCCCTAGTTTTACCCTCTGTGGAACCCGCCACAGGAGGGGATGTGCACATTAATGGGATAGGGTTATCGCTCGTTGATGATTGGGGGCTTAGGTGGGGATTGGCTGTGGTCCCCCAGTGGCGGCGAGGATTACTTGTTGCGATGGGTAATCTGGAAGGGCTACACACTTCGGTGTGTAGTCATTGATTGTGTGTGATTGGGCGACGGAGGTGGATGTTGATCAGCTGATTACTTTGTTGTACTTGTCTTACTTTGATTATACAGTAACTGACCCCGTTGTTGTTTTATAAAATCTGTGGTGATCCATTCGGGGATGGTGAGCAGATCGTCACAGGTGATGCAGCCGTTTAGCTATGGGGCAGTAAGGGGGAATCACCACACGAGTTTAGCTTCCGCTGTCAAGAGATGTAGTTTTCATTTTTAGTTTTTCCTTGTCGTCACAGTACTTTGGTTTGGAGTTGAGGACATGTTAACTTTAATCTTTCATACTTTAATAAATGTGTTTTGGATTGTTAACTTTAGTATACTAACCTCGGGCAACCGAGATGGTAACAACCTTTCATGCTAGGGTTGTCCTTGGTATGGTACCTTGGTATGAGGGGGTGTTACATTCACTCTCGGTTAAAAATCCTGATGATTCTGTTTTCGATATCCTTCACCCCTATTTTGACAATTTTGAGCGTACCGAGCCTGATTTGTTGATGTTTCGGTTGTTATAGAAGCAACTCTGTTAGGTAGTGGGGACAACTCTGCTCCAATAGATCATGAGCCAGGTAAGTGCGAGAGTCCTCTGAGCCCATTTTCTGAAGGATCATGTGATAGAGTTTGTGGGGAGTTTTTTGTTGGAGATCTTGAAGTACGGTGGGATAGTTTTGAGGATTTTACGAATGAATCACATGAGCTCATTGGACAGTGAAAAAGATGGAGCACCTATTGGGGTGAAAATTGATGACCAAATTGAGATTTTTCCTTTGGAAGAACCTTTTGTACCTTACATAAATGATACCCCTGTATTATTTTCTAAGCCTCCAATTATAATGGATTCGTCTATCATATTGTCATTTATACCGCGCTTATTAGTTATTTGGCCTAAAGATGACAAAGAAGCTTGAACTCAACATAGAGATGCAGAGAAAAATGTGGTACAAGATTATGTCTCTTTTGTTGACGTTTCATCATGTCTAACTTGTCATTACTGTCATTTTTCCGAGTTTCATGGCAGGGCCTTTAACCAACTTCTAAGAGCATTGAGTGCTTCCGCTGTTGAATACGTTCATTTATTCTATAATTTTGCATGTTCTAAATTCTAGTGTGTGTGTGTGTGTGTGTGTGTGTGTGTGTGTGTGTATGTGTAAGGATGACGGACTTATGATTTCAGAGATTATGTGCAGTTATAATTTCCGAGTTTATCGTGAACCTGTATGAGAGATAACCACTTGAAATGATAAGAAAAGAAAGACGCTTCAATTGTTGCAAAAGTCGATCGACGGACTTAACAAGTCAATTGACATGGAGCCTTCTTCAAAACTTTTTTTTCCCTATTCTAGAAAAAAGAATTCCTCACTCTCATTAACCCTTTGAAAAACTCCCATCTCTCTCCAACCACATATTCGTCATCAAAGCCCAACTCCATCTCCCTCATTGGACACAACCACCTGCGTCGCGCGTTGGTTTCGAGGCGGCAACACTTCTCCCACGGAACTCCGGCACGAGGCCAAAGCACGTCCTGCGCCGTTACTGATTTGAAAGACAATGAAACCGGTGAAAGGTTTGACAAGCCTGCATTTCTGGAGTCGCAACCAATTTTTATGGAAAATTGGAACCATTCGAATACTTCATGCCATATCAAGACACAAAGTGGTGACATGAACACTAAGAAATCCGTTAACCCTTAGCATTCTATGTCTAGAATGACTGTCGCGATTGATGTATCACTTTTAAATATACTTTTATAGCTCCTTTTCATACCATTTTATGTACCGTTTTCGTGCCTTTATATCATTTATATGCCTTATTTCAATGAATTGTCGATACTGCCGCTATTTTACGTTTCAATGCATAAATTACGCATTATGAGGACAATCAAGCTATGATGAGCGTAGCAGAGATGGCATAGTAGAATACACGAAGCATGGCACGAGGAACGAGGAAGCATGAAGGCTAGAAGTGAAAGAAACTAGGAAACCGTCTGTGAAGCTGGTTCCTCGATCGAGTCACCTGAGGCTCGATCGAGCAACCGTCCTCGATCGAGTCACCTCAGGCTCGATCGAGGAATCTCTCTGGCAGATTATTTTCCGGATTTTCCTAAAACAGATATTTGTATTATAAATTAGAGACTCGTACGTTTTATTAGGTTACGCTTTACTTTTACTTTCATACGGCTGAATACTCTCTCTAGCTTCAATCTTTCCTTGCTACGGTACTAATCTTTCTTCTACAATTAATCATTCAAGTTTATGTTATTCAATTATCGTTCTTATTTCATGTTCTTAATCATGCCTTCAATCATTATTATTGTTGTTATTGCTTTAGTCATGAGTAGCTAAATTCCTCATCTAGGATGAAGGGGATCTAGGTTAATTGGAAACGGGAAATTGATTAATTGCTAGTGAAATCGTTTAAGTTGCCGTTTGATTATTGTTCTTATTCTAGTTAATTAACTTAGGCCTGAGTTGTTAATTAGTGTAGCGAATTAATCCTTTCACTGTCCGGGTTATAATTAATATAGGTTGCGATAATCGAATAGATTGTATCTAATTATAGCGACCGCATGTTAGAATCGATCTAAAGGGCATAATAGAGTCGACCGATCTTATGACCTTAGAAAGCTTGGTAGATCTAGCAGTTGATTAATAGACCCCGTATAATTGACCTAGTGAACCGGAAATCCTAGACTTTTAATATCATTATTTAGACCTCTTTTTATTACTCGCAATTAGTTGGTTAGATAACAAACAAAACAAACCCCCAGAAATCGGTTACCCTTAGACAATTTAAATATTTACAGACTTAACCTTTACCGCCTCCCTGTGGATTCGATACCTGTCTTACCACTAGCTATTCTTGTTAGTCTTGAGACAGATTTACTTTGATTTGGTGATACGACTTTAGCCATATCAAATTTGGGGCTGTTGCCGGGGAGGCAACAATTGTTTAAGTTTGTTTCTGTTTATTTTATCTCTTTGTCTCAGGGAACCGGGTTCCTTGAGACCGTTCTCACACTTTTCTTGTTAGTTCCGTGTATGCCCAGTTCTAATAGGTCCGAGATTATTCCTTTTGATCCTGAACCGGAGAAGACTTTTCGCTACAGACGGAAATTTAATCAAGAAGTGGGTCAAGTAGAAGACTTGAGTAGACTTGACATCGAGACGGCGAGCTTAGAACATTCGGCCGATCAGTCCTACACAGAGGACGAAATCCCCGAGGCCGATATCCCAGTCGAAATTCCTATTCCCGAGACTACCATCATGCCTACTCTAGCCAGTCACTCCGAGCCGACCTTAGCTTCTATCCCACAAGAATTTAAGCTGCCCACTAATGATAATAGAACTTTTGAAATTCGGCCATCTTACATCAGTTTGGTGGAACGAAACTTATTTCGAGGGGCAGCTGCTGAGGATCCTGCGACTCATATGGAGAAATTCGTCACTTATTGCTGTTCTACTCCTTTAACAGCTGGAGTGACACAAGATCAGATAAAGCAGGTGCTTTTTCCTTTCTCTTTGAAAGATGGAGCTGCTGAGTGGTTGAGAGACTTGGATATGGAGGTTGAAGGAATTACAGATTGGAATACCTTAGCTCTTGCTTTCTACAAGCGGTACTTCCCGCCTCAAAAGACTAATGCACTACGAAGTCAAATTACTAATTTCAAGCAAGGAGCTACTAAAGATTTGAATGAAGCATGGATTCGCTTCAAACGTTTGGTCCTATCAGTTCCCCATCATGGTTTCCCTAAGTGGTTTCTTTGCAACCAGTTTTATAACGGGTTGTATGACGATCATCGTGCCTTTTTGGATTCTTCTGCTAATGGAAGGTTTCAGGACAACACCAATGATGATAACGCGTGGAAGTTAATTGATCAGATTGCCACCCATAATGCCAGGTATGGAAATCCTAGGGGAAGCACGCGAGGTACCGGTGTTGATAGTGCTCTTGCGGCACAGTTAGAGACTATTTCTGCTCAGATTGCCGAGATAAAGACTACCCAATCATTGGGTAGTAAGGAGAGAGTTCATGATATGAGTCAGCAAGTTGAGTCTTGTGCTAGATACGGTTTAGACGGTCACAGTGCAACTGATTGCTTGAGCACATTGGAGCAGGTTAATGCCTTTCAGGCTTACAGACAAGGTGTACAAGGTACACCTTTCTCCAACTTTTATAATGAAAGAACGAAGGAGCATCCATTCCTTCAATGGTCTAGTCAGAATGTGCAAAACCCGCAGCAGCTGCAACCACAAAAGAATACTTATATCCACCCCAACAATCATGGTAATCAACCACAGGGGGGATATCAAAGGCAAAATCAAGGAGGCCAGCAGTTTAACAATCAATATCAACAGCCTCCTCAACAAACTCCTCAACAAGCTCCGAATAATGAGATGGCAGAATTGCGCAGTCTTTTGCAACAAAATTTGTCAATGCAGCTGAAGCAGACGGCTCAAATTTCTGAGCTGATTGCCCACAATAAGATGCTAGATAACCAGGTGGCTCGGATGGCACTTCAAAATCCATCAAAACAGGCAGGGGGTCTTCCTCCTCAAGGTAAATGAGCTCACGAACAAGCTAATATTATTCAGCTGAGTAGCGGTACCACATATGCAAATCCCGACCTACAAAGCCTTGATAATGATGTGCCCACTACTGATGCCGAGGTACCTTTCATGCATCCCAAGGGATTGGGTAATTTGGAGCTTAGTGTTGATGAGAAAGAACCTGACGAAGTTGAAACACGAGCTGACGATAAAAGCAAAAAGAACGACATAGCTGAACTTGCTGAGGTTCCTCGATCGAGTCAGCCCAGGCTCGATCGAGGAACCAGTGTGCTCGATCGAGTCAAGTCAGGGCTCGATCGAGGCACCTACTTGACAGACGAGGGTGTTTCAAAACTTGATTCTAAGGTCAAGCAAGCCGAGCCCATTACTATTGCACTACCTTTTCCACATCAGCAACAAAAATCCAAGCTGGATAAGCAGTTCGGTAAGTTTATGGAGGTCGTGAAGAATCTACAGGTAAGTGTACCCTTCATTGAATTAATTACTCAAGTGCCGGCTTATGCAAAGTTCATGAAGGAGATTTTGACAAGGAAGAGATCCTTTGATCCGGTGGAAACTATTGCTTACACTCAGAAGTGCAGTGCCATGTTGCCAATCAATTCACCGCCTAAATTAAAGGACTCAAGTAGTTTTTCTATCCCTTGTCATATTGGTCATCTTGCTATTAGTAAAGCTCTTTGTGATTTAGGAGCTAGCGTCAGCGTTATGCCTTATTCTATTTGTAAGAAATTAAATATGGGTCCGTTGACAGTTACTAATATGACACTACAGATGGCCGATAGATCTTTTAAACACCCACTGGGGGTGTTGGAGGATGTTCCCGTTCGTATTGGGAAATTTTTCATCCCCGTTGATTTCATTGTCTTGGACATCGCTGAGGACAACCAAATCTCTATCATTTTGCGCAGACCGTTCCTACACATTGCGGGGGCGGTTATAGATGTTAGGCAAGGGAGATTGGCTCTAGCTGTGGGGAATGATATGATCGTCTTTAACTTGGAAAAAGCATTAAAACATCCCATGATAGAAGAGACTTGTCATAGTATAGATGTTGTTGATTTTACTATTGATGAGTATCTTCCTATGTGTTTGGACATGGATCCTCTGGAGATTGCCCTAGTCACGGATTCAGCTGATGAGACGGGTTCATGGAGTCCAGAAGTTCATCGGATTGAGTGGCTTCTAACTGGAGAGGAATGCCCCCGTCAAAAGGTATATAGTTTGGGTACCACACCTAAGGTAACTGAGGTAAAGAAACCTGAACTAAAGCCCCTTCCCTCTCATCTTAAGTATGAATTTCTTGATGACTGTGAAATGAATCCAGTGATTGTCAATGCTAGCTTAACTGGAGGTCAACTATCTGCTTTGTTGACTGTTTTGAGAACTCATAAAAAGGCCATTGGGTATAGCATTCATGATCTGAAAGGTATTAGTCCTGATTTTTGTATACACCGTATTCATTTGGAAGAAGGCCACAAACAAAGTGCACAAGGTCAGAGACGACTAAATCCTCCAATGCAGGAGGTGGTAAGAAAAGAGGTACATAAACTACTTGATGCTGGCATTATCTTCTCTATATCTAATTCTAAATAGGTCAGTTTTGTCCAAGTTGTACCTAAGAAGGGAGGTACTACAGTAGTAAAAAATGATAAGAATGAATTGATTGCTACTAGACTTGTTACAGGGTGGAGGATGTGCATTGACTATAGGAAGTTGAACACTGCCACTAAGAAAGACCACTTCCCACTTCCTTACATTGACCAAATGTTAGAGAGATTAGCATGTCATAGTTATTTCTGTTACCTAGATGGCTACTCCGGTTTCTTTCAGATACCCATTCATCCTGACGATCAGGAAAAGACCACTTTCAGATGTCCATATGGTGTATTTGCCTATAGGAGGATGCCTTTTGGTTTATGTAACGCTCCTGCTACTTTTCAGCGTTGTATGATGGCCATATTTTCTGATTACATAGAGTCTATCATGGAAGTCTTTATGGATGATTTCAGTGTATATGGTACTGATTTTGATGTTTGCTTGAGAAACTTGACTAAGGTTTTGCAGCGCTGTGAGGAGAGCAGCCTTGTTCTCAACTGGGAGAAGTGCCACTTCATGGTTACTGAAGGAGTGGTACTCGGTCACTTAGTGTCAGGTAAGGGTATTCAAGTGGACAAAGCTAAGGTTGAGGTAATTGACCAACTCCCGTACCCGGTTAATGTTAAAAGTGTGCGTATTTTTCTTGGTCATGCAGGGTTCTATCGCCGCTTTATTAAGGATTTCTCTAAAATTGCTCAACCTCTAACTCGGCTACTTCATAAAGATACACCTTTTGTGTTTACTGATGAGTGTGTTATGTCCTTTGACAGGATTAAACAAGCTCTTATCTCAGCTCCCATAATCCGATCTCCGGATTAGAGCCTTCCTTTTGAGATTATGTACGACGCCAGTGACTATGCAGTTGGAGCGGTTTTAGGACAGCGAAAGGATAAGGTATTACATGCCATCTACTATGCAAGTAAGACTCTTGATGATGCGCAGATCAACTATGCTACTACGGAGAAGGAGCTTCTTGCGGTTGTCTATTCTTTAGACAAATTTAGAGCTTATCTTGTTGGTTCTAAAGTTATTGTTCACACTGACCATGCAGCTTTAAAATATCTTTTAACCAAACAGGAGGCTAAGCCACGACTTATTAGATGGATTTTATTATTACAAGAGTTTGATTTAGAAATTCGTGAGAAGTCTGGTGCTGAGAATGTTGTTGCAGATCATTTGTCTAGGCTGAGATTTGCAGGAAGAGAGATTTTGCCCATTGATGACTCTTTTCCAGATGACCAACTTCTAGCTGTAGCTGCAAATACTCCATGGTTTGCAGATTATGCCAATTATTTGGTAGGAGGTATGCTTCCTCTTGATTTATCCTATCAACAGAAGAAGAGATTTTTGCATGACGTGAAGCGGTATTTCTGGGACGATCCATATCTGTTCCGGGAGTGCGTAGACGGTATCTACAGACGATGTATTCCAGAGGGTGAGGTACGTGCCATCCTTTCTCATTGTCACTCTTCTTCTTATGGTGGTCATCATGGTCCTTCTAGGACATTTGCTAAGGTAATACAATCGGGTTTTTATTGGCCTACTATCTTAAAGGATGCTACTAATTTTGTCCGTTCTTGTGATAATGTGATGCATGTCAAAGAACGGGTAATATCTCGAAAAGGCATGAGATGCCTCAAACTGGAATCTTAGAAGTAGAGATTTTTTATGTTTGGGGCATTGATTACCAAGGGCCGTTACCTACTTCTCATGGGAATCAGTATATATTAGTAGCGGTAGATTATGTTTCTAAATGGGTGGAGGCAATTGCCACCCCCACTTGTGATGCTAAATCTGTTGTTAAGATGTTTCAGAAAATTATCTTTCCACGGTTTGGAATGCCTCGCGCGGTGATTAGTGATGGAGGAAAGCATTTCAATGAGCGTCATCTTAATTCTATATTGAAGAAATATGGCGTTACACACCGCAGAGGATTGGCTTATCATCCTCAAACCAGTGGACAAGTGGAGGTTTCTAACAGTGAGCTGAAACAGATCTTAGAAAAGGTAGTAAGAAAGAATAGAAAGGATTGGAGTCGGAAGCTAGATGACACCTTGTGGGCTTACCGTATTGCATTCAAGACGCCGATTGGAGCATCACCTTACCGTCTAGTCTATGGCAAATCTTGACATTTACCTGTGGAGCTTGAGTACAAGGCTATGTGGGCCATAAAGGAGTTGAATATGGATCCCTCACTGACGGGTGAGAAACGACTGATGCAGTTGAATAAGCTCGATGAATTTCGACTACATGCCTATAATAGTGCTCGAGTGTTCAAGGAGCGAACGAAGAAGTGGCATGACAAGCATATTTTGCAAAGGGAATTTCATGTTGGTGAGAAAGTTCTCTTATTTAACTCTCGTTTGCGTTTCTTTCCAGGTAAGCTGGGGAGTAGATGGTCTGGACCGTTCACTGTTGCTGATGTGAACAAATTTGGGTCAGTTACCCTACAAACTGACAAAGGAGAGACCTTCAAAGTAAATGGGCAACGACTGAAAGTCTACTATGAAAGAGCTCATGTTGGGGTAATAGAGGATCTTGACCTCTTTACCATTGATTCTTCTTGCTGATGAAGAATTACGGTCGTGCGGGACCTCAAAAACCAGCGCTACCGAGAGGCAGCTCGGACATTGTAATTTATTATTTTGTAAATTAGGATTTAAATTTAAAGTATTGCATTTATTTTCATTGAACTTTTAGAGATGAGAGGAGGGGACTTGATATGCTTTCAATTATTTTGTGCAGATTTGACGGAATTTGAAGTTAAAAATAACAAAGAACGAAAAAGGACGCCAGAAGTAGGTTCCTCGATCGAGTCAGTCTGGGCTCGATAGAGGCACCAACGTGCTCGATCGAGTGCAAGTGGGGCTCGATCGAGGCACCTAGCGAGGAATTAAAATCAAGTTAAAACGAAAGTTGGCTAGTCCTGATTTTGGTTCCTCGATCGAGTAACCTCAGGCTAGATCGAGGCACCTAATTGAACCGGGTTCCGCGTTTTTCCATGCCGGTTTTGTGCATTATTTGTTCTTAATTTTTCCAATTTCTTTCTTCATTCCGTCACTTTGCTTGCCTATTTCAACTGCAATACCCCTCTTCTCTCTTAATTCTTCATCATTCTTCATCAAATCTCTCTTAAAACTTGTGTTTGTTTGCTTATTAAGTGCTTACATCAATCTATTGTGCTTATTTTTGCAATTTCATTGCTCTATTTGCTAAGGTATGTCCCGATTTGCTCTCTTTTTGTCCCGGAAAATCTGAAATTTCTTGCTTAAAACTTGAGTTTATTGCTTTGAATCTTCCATTGCTCATATACAATTGTTATTTCCTTGCTTTTTAGCCCTTTAGTTGTTGAATTTCATGCCTAATTTGCTAATTTGGGAATTAGGGTTCTTCAAAATCCGGGTTGAATTTATGCATTAAATTGGTTAGAAATTGTATTCTTATGCTTGGAATATTAATTATTTGATATATAATCATGTTCCCCTAGCTTTATGGATGGTTTATTTGTGATTTTCGGTCTTAAAAATCGATTTTTCGACCCATCTTTGCCAAAAAACGGGACTGTTTTTACCTTTTGATTGGGGTATGATTGTATACTTGTCTATTTTGCAGATAATGTCTTCTACTAGGCAAGGAAACAAGAGGACACGGGAGAGGAGCGCTCCCATTCGTCAACCGAAGGTAATACCGGAGGTAGTGGAGTCTTTCGAGGAGGAGGACTTGTCACCTTTTGATGACTATCCTTTTGTTGAGTTCCGTGACAAGGAACAAAGGGACGGGTTCGAGTTTTTGATGACCAAATCCATAAGTGCTACTAGGTGTGTGGATAGGAAAATTTTGCGAACTTTGACGATTGATGATATTATGTTAAGCATGTTCGTTGAGATTGGTTTACAGGGTCTTTTTCTGCTTCATGAGTTGCCTTACCCTGCTCTGACGCTTGAGTTTTTGAGCTTATATGCCTAGTTCCCCAATGACCACCTTATTCGGTTTAGGTTGCTTAATGTATAACGGTCTTTGACTTTTGACCGTCTTTCCGAAATTCTGGGGATTGATAAGCACACTGATGGGGATTTGTATAATGCTAGTGGGATGTCTGCAATTCGATACTTTCTCTTGTTTACTGGTTATGCGGATGCAGATGTTAGTAGTCTGTCTTTGCTGAATGTCCAACATGTCTGTCTTCGATTGTTTCTACGGTATTTGAGCTACTTAATTTACGGGAGGCACGACAAGAGCAAGGCCTCTACCATAGAGGTCCTGATTCTTGCTAGTTACCTGAACCCATTTCAGGAGAGGACATTCCAGTTTTCTCCCCTTGCTCTTGTGTGCTCGGCCTTTGACCGTATGATCGGGAGATATGGGGATCTAGATTGTGGTGCCCTCATTACTAGGATTGCTCGAGTTGTATGTGATTTTCAGGGATATGACCCCTACGAGCCTATGGATGACCATGAGCCCTTAGCTGATGACGACCACTTGCGTTATGATATCTCTTACATTGACATTAGGAAGGGGAAGGATCATTATTGGAAGGTTCAGGGTCATTCTTACATGCTTTTACCTTGTGACCGTTTGCCAGCTGTGGATCCTCTTGAGGAGATTACAGCTAGGGAGAGACCCCCACCTGTCGCTTATCTGATCCCACAGGACCTCTAGGTCACCTTTTCCAGTTCCAGTACTACTACTACCACTGGTGGGCGTCGGAGACGTCGTCAGCCTGCCACCCACTTGACTGGCTCTTTCCAGCCCGCTCCTCCTCCTCCACCTCCGACAGCCTATCCTACCCAGGGTTATCACTTTGACCCAGTCCTTGAGAGAGAGGTGAGGATTCATCAGGGCATTAACGCCGCATTGACTGAGCGGCGTATGTGGGAGCAGATGGAGGCTATAACTCTTGCTGCAGGTGGACAGTACACGGGCATTTATCCTAGTCACTACACCACACCCGGTGATGATAGCCGTGTCTTCCACCTTTTTGGAGTGACTCCTGCTGAGTTTGAACAGTTTAGTACTGATTACGGTGCTTTGGGTCGTCCTTTCTACACTCCAGTCCGTCCCCATCAGCCTTCTTCTGTTTTTCCCGAGGATGTGGGGGTCCCTTTATCACAGCGTGGGCAGTTTGGTCAGTTTTGAGCTTCTACTTCTGCTGCAGCAGCATTCCCAGGAGGCGGCCGTTCTAGAGGCCGTGGTACCCCTGCTCCTGACCCTAAGCTGTTGTCTTTGTATGCTGAGATTGATGATTTTGATGAAGCTACCCTTGATGATGATGAAGCTCAGTAGTGACAGCTGGTCACTACATCCCTCACTTTCCAGCTGGTTTGGGGAAGGCTACTGCATTACAGCTGGTATTATCTTTCCTGTTTTTGTTTTATTGCATTTCTTATTTCCCCCCTTCCCTTTGTTAGTTGTGTCCCATAGGTTGCTGGATTTCTGTGTGACTGCTATGTTGTAGGCGTCACAATGCGGACACTGTGACATTTAGGTTTGGGGGAGAGTATTTATTTTGTTGTGTGTTTATTTTATTTGTTTTGAGTCGAGTCTTGGTGAATTGTGTAGCAGTGATGATAATTTGCTTTGTCTTTGCATTTGAGTCCCATCTAGTTGTCCATGTACATTGTTTTGACCTGTTAGCTATGATGAACAAAGCTCTTTACTCAAGTCTTGACCGTCACAATATGCCTTGTGCCGAGTAAATTTGACTTTATTTTGTTGGTAAACCACTTAAATTTCTGAGGTCTTTAGAGCTTCTTAGGCCGGGAACATCAATAAACCGGTCTCATTGTTATTTAGGCTGAAGAGTGTGGTCTCCTTGTGGAATATGTAATATCAAACTGCATAAGTGCGACATTAGTTTCTTAGCTTTTGTGCGTTCATATGATTAAGTACATGAGGAAAGGCGGTTCTTATTGTTCAAATATGCCATACATTACCCAGTTTTTGTTAGCCCGTTTGAACCATGTAGCCATTGTATATCCTATTTCTTAGATACATTCAAGAATTTGCCTACCTTTGTCGGGACAGTCGCAGTTGCTTGAGACTTTGTTGTTATAGCTGCTTTGGTTGGGTTGGGACTTTTATTGCCATGTGGGTAGTAGCTATCTTTTTGTAGTAATTGTGTGACCTCCTATGTTGAAAAAGAGAAATGTTATGAAGCAATTCAAAGAAAAAAAAAAGAGAAAAAAAAAAAGGAATTCGAAAAAAGCACAAAAGAGAAAAAAAAAAGAAAAAGAAAAAGAGAAGAAAAGGAAAAGGAAAAAATTATTGTTTCATCAAGTTTTGTTAGGAGGTCATAAGTGGTAATTACTGGAGTCTAATGCACATTTGGAGAGCTTTTTTAGTCTCTCATATGTTGTTAAAGTTGAGATAATTTCTCCAGTTGGATGATTGCTCTTTTTATTATTAGATTTGGCTATTGGTTTAGCGCTGCGACTACCGTCTGAGCCTCACATACCCATACGTGCTTATGCACAAGCCACTTTACCACCATTCTGTCCTTGATACATGTACTTGGTCTGTATTGTGAATGCGCACTAGTTGGAGAATCTTCTATCACATTAGATTGCATGCATGTTTCATAAGTTGAGTGAGTGTCTTTATTCTTTCTATCTTACATATATCTCACCCCTTATGAGTGCATGAGTGAAACCGCGAGAATCCAACAAAATTGTCTTGCAAGGTTGAAAAGCCTTTGGCTGAGTCTCGGTATCATGTCACATCTTGGGTAAGAGTTGCGTTATTCTATTACCCGTGCCTTTAAATTTGTTTTATTGGCACAATTTTTGGTCATTACTTTGTTCTAGATATGGATAGCTGGGATTTGTATGTGCCTAGACATTTGCTCTGAGTTATCCATTCACCATATGTTTGTTGTCCTTTGTTTGGTCTGATTGCTTTGCTTGAGGATAAGCAAAGGGTTGGTTTGGGAGAGTTTGATGTATCACTTTTATATATACTTTTATAGCTCCTTTTCATACCATTTTATATACCGTTTTCGTGCCTTTATATCATTTATATGCCTTATTTCAATGAATTGTCGATACTGCCGCTATTTTACGTTTCAATGCAGAAATACGCATTATGAGGAAAATCAAGCTATGATGAGCGTAGCGGAGATGGCATAGTAGAATACAGGAAGCATGACACGAGGAACGAGGAAGCATGAAGGCTAGAAGTGAAAGAAACAAGGAAACCGTCTGTGAAGCTGGTTCCTCGATCGAGTCACCTGAAGCTCGATCAAGCAACCGTCCTCGATCGAGTCACCTCAGGCTCGATCGAGGAACCTCTCTGGCAGATTATTTTCCGGATTTTCCTAAAACAGATATTTGTATTATAAATTAGAGACTCGTACGTTTTATTAGGTTACGCTTTACTTTTACTTTCATACGGCTGAATACTCTCTCTAGCTTCAATCTTTCTTTGCTACGGTACTAATCTTTCTTCAAAAATTAATCATTCAAATTTTTGTTATTCAATTATCATTCTTATTTCATGTTCTTAATCACGCCTTCAATCATTATTATTGTTGTTATTGCTTTAGTCATGAGTAGCTAAATTCCTCATCTAGGATGAAGGGGATCTAGGTTAATTGGAAACGGGAAATTGATTAATTGCTAGTGAAATCGTTTAAGTTGTCGTTTGATTATTGTTCTTATTCTAGTTAATTAACTTAGGCCTGAGTTGTTAATTAGTGTAGCGAATTAATCCTTTCACCGACCGGGTTAGAATTAATATAGGCTGCGATAATCGAATAGATTGTATCTAATTATAGCGACCGCATCTTAGAATCAATCTAAGGGCATAATAGAGTCGACCGATCTTATGACCTTAGACCGCTTGGTAGATCTAGCAATTGATTAATAGACCCCGTATAATTGACCTAGTGAACCGGAAATCCTAGACTTTTAATATCATTGTTTAGACCTCTTTTTATTACTCGCAATTAGTTGGTTAGATAACAAACAAAACAAACCCCCAGAAATCGATTATCCTTAGACAATTTAAATATTTACAAACTTAACCTTTACCGCCTCCCTGTGGATTCGATACCTGTCTTACCACTAGCTATTCTTGTTAGTCTTGAGATAGATTTACTTTGATTTGGTGATACGACTTTAGCCATATCAGCGATGCCAATGAACACAGATGTTCACAAAGATCTTGAGTAAGAGGTGAGGGTACATATTAGGAAGCTCGTTTATTTGAACACCTAATCTCGCCCACCTCGATAACGGCCTCTACTAATGATCAGGGAAGTCGTTTCTACTCGATTAGTCGTCAGTTACATTTATGCAATGCAACATCCAATAGATTAATCCTAGCATGTGAGAATTAACTATGTCGGTGAATAAACAATTTAGCATTCAATTAGGTCGAACTTGGAATTAGATTGATTACATGTGAATTTCCAAGTAAGTAAATCATGCAAGAATGATAAATTGCAATCGATGAATTACAAGAAATAAATTACAATCGAATTTACAAAGAACAATTAAACTTACGTCACGAATATGCTTAAAAAAGGGATTTGAAATGAAAGAAACAGAAAGAATATGAGAAATATAAAAAATAGGTCGAATTAATAATGATAATAAGGATAATAGTCGATTAAAACCTAATTAGAAGGCCAACGTCAAAACGAGACGAGTTCAGAGGCAGAAGCCACCTCAGAACGGCCGCAACATCTGCTGCGTCTCTTAGATGAGGCACATCAGTTCATTCGACTGTTCTTGATTTGGGTTCTGACTGTGAAAGTCAGACTCGTTAATCGTCATAATTCGTTGGTTGATTAAGATTGATTAGGGAAACATATCTCGAGTAGAAGTGATTTAATCGTATTATATGCATATGAGATCGTCATAAAGCAATTAAAAGGAATTAAAATGAATTGTCACAAGTTAATGTAATGTCCAAAAACGGGTTTATATACAAACTTCAAATTTAGAGACAGATTTAAAAGGATGAAAAGAAAAGAACAAAAAAATTAAAAACATGTACCAAAGACGAATTTGAGGGACTTGATAAGAATAAATCGAGCCTCTTAAATCCGGGTTCGAATTTAATGACGAAAACCTGCAAATATCAAATTATAAGGGATTTAAGTCCGAATTATTGAAAGGGATTTTTTAAAACAAATTTGTAAATAAGCAAAAGAAAACATGAAAGGAAATAAAGAACAAAACGGAAGAAAATCGAGCCTTCGAAGAAGAAGAAGAAGAAGAAGAAGAAGAAGAAGAAGAAGAAGAAGAAGAAGAAGAAGAAGAAGAAGAAGAAGAAGAAGAAGAAGAAGAAGAAGAAGAGCAACAACGGCTAAGCAGCTTCTGGAAGAGGCGCAGCAAGTGCTGCGTCTGTTCCAGAAGGCGCAACTGCTGTTGTGTTTCTTCTCGACAGAGTCTCTCTGCTATTTCATCAAAAGGGTTTTAAAACATGATTTTGGAAACGGTTATAAACATACTCGTGACATAAACTTGTACATTAATTAATATAAAAAAAAATAAAAAAAATAAATTGGGTTTTACACCCTCAGACTTACATGTTTGACGAAGCGAGATTAACTAAGTTGTCGTATTAGTGATTGCTCGACTCGATGGAGAATGAACGTGCCCTGTAAAGAGGAATTAGAAAAAGATTGATTGAATTGATTGAAGTTATAGTGGTCAAATTGGTCGGTCATGCAAACGTGACCGGTACTCAAAAGGATTTGAGCTTACGTGGTCGATTGATCAAGCACTAAGGCGTCGAAAAGTAAGAGCGTGGTCTTAGAATGCTAAGGGAGAAGAGAAGGGCGGACACTCGCGTGAGAAAAATGTAAGGTGGAGGCATCAATTTAAACTAATCACACAGAGGAATTACGGTAAGGGTAAAATTAGGAAAGGAATCCGGATAAAATCCGAAAAGTGGAGAAAAAGCAGCCCAGGAAGAGGCGCAACAAGAACTGCGACATTTCTAAGAGGCGCAGTACCTGTTGTGTTCTCTCTTAGGCAGTTTCCCCCTCAGCAAGAAAGATTACCGCGGTTGATTTTAGGAATTAGGGAAGATGTGAGCTTCCTTATTCCGCAAGGTAGATATTTCCATGACAAAAGATAAAATTTAGGAATATTACTCCGAAAAATTCAAGAATATTCCGACTCGGGTTTTAGACGGTTTAGAAAATGGAAACGATTTTTGACCCGGACTCCAAATGTACTCTAATTACTGTCAAAACGACTGTATTGGCACGTAAATGACGACCATGAAGTTGACTCGACAGTTTGAGGTATTACATATCGGCGAACTTTCATAAATCCCTCCGCATAATCAAACATGCGGCCCAATCATCACTGACTGATTGGCGGGAGGTGAAAAAACGAGATGTCTACACCCTCCACCACTACCGTTGCCAGATCGTCGCTCAACAACATCTCCACCGCCATACTCATATTTCCTACTCGTCGATCATTCTTATAACTCATGCATCCCATGTGCGCCACCTGCAGCCATCCCCACTCCATCGCCCCCTGCTGTGACAACATCGACTCACCACCACTGTACCAGACACCACTCCTCAACGACACCTCCCACCCCTCACCGCGTCCCCTGCTGTGATGCGTCATCGTTCACTGACACGATAATTATCTCGCAATCACTATGGAACCCCAGAACGGAGAACCCAATAATTGACAAATGATATGTTTCATTGCTGCCAAATTAGACGGAGTTCTGGACTTGCATCAGACTGAATAAAGGTTCATTTTCGATAGGAGGTAGGTGAAAAAAATATCGTGGCTTTAATTAATTTAATCTAGTTGTTATTTTCGCTGCAAATTGGAGGAATGTGAAATATCCTGGCTTTAATTCAAGTCGAATCTGAAAAAAAGTTATGAAGTGATAGGCTGAAATTGAAGGAATGATGGGGCAAGTTCTGATTGAAGTTTCTTGGGTTTAATTTGGACGGAGTTATGGGTTTGCCAATTACAATTTTGCTGCAAATTGGAGGGAAAATTTTCTCGGTTTCCCAAATCAATTTTGGGCGAAACATTCTGGGCTAATATGAGACTGGTTTTCTGGTAATGTGAGCTCGAGTTTCAGGTGAATCTACAATGCTTACTGGGCTGCTAAGCGAGATACATGAGCTAATGAGTTGGGGTTTGATTTAGGTTGCGACGAAAGGTTGATTCCCAGCGCATATTGGTTGGATGCGTGCGAATTCTGAGGACGGTTTGACTCGACTCCTGCTATGTCGAGTTGCTTATGTTGCTGAGTTTGGGGTTTAACTTTTCCAGCAACGGAACACTAGTTTCGCTATATATGGGTTTGTTTGTGTCATGGGTGGTGATTTCTGCTGCATGGTTTAATGGTTCAATTTCTGCTGCTTTGATTCCATGGATTTTCGGAGTTCAATTTGTTGCTTGGTGATGGTCAATCGTGGTACTATTGTTGCTTCTTCTAAGGAGTTCATAAGTTCATTGATGGATTTTTCTATATCGTCCAAGGGTTATTTTGCAAGGACTCGCATTGCCGTTCATTCACTTCAGTCGTTAGATTATAGTATATGGTGAGTTCGTTTCCTCTTTCTTTATATTTTGCGTCCGCTGTTTTATTATTGCTCTTATTTGCGTACATTGAGGACAATGCATCATTCAAGCATGGGGGAGGGATAGATTACTCTGGTTGCTTAGAAGTATGGTGAATATGCTGAAATTTTTAAAAAAATTATTGTCACCAGAATATGTAGTGGTAAATTCTTGTGGAAAGTGAGCATAGTTTAATTGAGTTACTACTACTTAAATCAATTGCTTGCAATTTTTTTTTTCCTATTTTGATCATTAGCAGTTTGTGAGACATTTTTGCCCTTGATAGTCCAATAGAATAATTGTTTTGTACTTATCTTGTGACATTGTATGTGGTAAGATGGTATGGATAGACTTGTGACTATATAACCATGTGACCAAAAAGCCATGAGATCACATAAGCCAAATAAGCTTGGGACATCCATGCCAATCTAATTCTTTCATGAGTGGTTATAAGATTAGTGCTTGCCATTAAAATTGCATGAGTGATAGAGGCATTCATTTGTTTACGAGTTACATTAGCCAAATAGCCGTCCCGAATATAATATTTCCTATTTGCAACCCCTTTGAGCCTTTAGCCTTGTTTCTTTGTTAACTTGACATTACAACCCGTTTCCCCACATTTAAACTACCTAAGTAAGGGCTAGTGAAGTGTTTGATTGACGGTATGGTACAAGTGAAGCATGGGGGAATAATTGCATTGTTTAGTCAAATGAGTCGCAAAGTGGTAAGGGAGATTAATCCCCCATTTCTCATCACCATCAACATTTATAAATGCACCCAAAATTTCAACCTCCAACATCCTCACTGAGTGAGGTTCATTTTTACCCAAAAATGTTAAACCCATGAATCATTGCCATATACGAATGGCGGGGTACTCAACAAGTGGCTAATGAGAAATGTCTTGCCATGTATTCTTGGGGTTATAATGGGTGGGTGACTCGATACGCAATTTCTCATGTTTTAATTGAAAAATTTCCGCAAATTAACCAAGAGTAATCCTATAGTCTGCATTAAACAACCGGAAACTTACACCATAAATAAAATCATTCTTCTTTGACTTTTGAAATTCAAATGAACTCAAGAATTCAAGGGTGAGTTCGGGAAGATTTTGTAATTCATAGTATAAGCAAACTTCATGTCAAGACCCTTAAACAAAGATTTAACATGCTTATCAAGACTAATATACTTTAAGGAATCATGATTAATGAATTTAGTAGCTTCCATACCCTTATTCCTTAGTGACCTCCATTTTTGCCATCGTGCATACGATGCAAAAATCACATCTGGGAATATAGGATCATGCCACTCTGGTACATCTTGCATTTCAACATCCTCCGCAACATTGGATGCCTCCGCTTCACCCCTTTCTCCTCATTGAAGGACCTTTGTTACTAGTTTTTTTAGGAGCCATGAAATTTATGAATTCTAAGACAAAAATTTCATCTTAAGACAAGCATAAATTCATCCAAACAAGTATAATAGAATAAATTAGTTAACTAATTCATCCTATAAACAATAATAGAATACAATAAAACCAATTTCTAGCATATATAAGTGGCAAATCAAAAATCCCCAAATTGAGTTAGGGTTTGAGAAATTGGGGATTTAATTGATTAGAATGGATGAAATCAAAGAGAAATGAGATAGAAACTTACTTGTTGATGATTAATGATGAACAAACCTTGAATCTTGATGATGGAAATGGTGTTTTGTTGTGATTTTAGGTGAAGAAATGAAAAAAAATGAGTGAAGAGTGAAAGAGGTGTACCGTGAAAATGAATGAGAAAATGATAGAACATATGAGCATATCCCATATTTTGACAAGAAGCCAAAAAATATGATACCACGTCCCCGATCGGGGACGCCCCACTCCGATCGGGGTTGACCATTCCTACGTGTTGACTTCCTCCACTCTGTATGGCTTTATTGTTTTCTCGTTTTTGAAAGTTACGACCTCGAACGGGGTTCCTGCATGGGGAAGCGTGCCAACCTTCATATAGCCTTCTTGTTATCTTCAATTACCTAAAAAACACATTTCAAACACCGTCTAGTCTAGAAATTATTCCTAAATCTATGAAAATATTAAAATGTTCGAAAATTAAAAACAAAAACAAATAAAAACACGGGTTGCCTCCTTAGAAGCGCTGATTTTACGTTCCGCACGACGTAAGAAGCTTGAATGGTTTAAGCTTCCATAGCTACAGGATTCATGGTGACCTCCTCTACAACTCCAACGATCACATTTTCATGATAGACCTTCAAACGATGGCCATAAGCTTTGATTTTTTCTCCATTGGTGGTCATTACTTCCACGGAACCGAATTTGTTGACATTGGTTACGATAAATGGACCGGACCACCTTGATCGTAACTTTCCCGGAAATAGCTTGAAACGAGAATTAAATAGCAACACCTTGTCACCGATCTTAAATTATTTCTTTAAAATCTTCTTTTCATGCCACCTTTTCGTCTTCTCTTTTTAAAGACGGGAGTTCTCATAAGCTTGCAAGCGGAATTCATCAAGCTCATTGAGTTGCAACAACCGTTTCTCTCCACTTAGCTTTGTATCCATATTTAGCTCCTTGACCGCCCAATATGCCTTGTGCTCCATCTCAAAAGGTAGATGGCAAGCGTTTCCATAAAGCAACCTATATGGTGAGGTACCAATAGGGGTTTTCAATACGGTTCGGTAGGCCCACAATGTGTCATCTAGCTTCATGCTCCAATCTTTCCTTGACTTCGCAACAAATTTCTCAAGTATGGACTTGAGCTCATGATTAGAAACCTCTACTTGCCCACTTGTTTGTGGATGATAAGCTAAGCCTCTTCAATGAGAAACCCCGTATTTTGCAAGCAACGCAACAAGTTGTTTCTCACCAAAGTGAGTACCACGATCACTAATGACCGCTCTAGGGACACTAAATCTTGGAAATATAATCTTCATGAATAAATTTATCACGGCTCGGGCATCATTGGTGGGAGTAGCAATTGCCTCTACCCATTTAGAGACATAATCAACGACGACCAATATGTAACGATTACCTCTTGATAAAGGAAATGGCCCTTGGTAATCGATACCCCCATACATAAAACACCTCCACTTCAAGAATACCATTCAAAGGCATCTCGTGTCTCCTTGAAATTGAGCCCGTTCTTTGGCAAGCATCGCATGCCATCACAAACTTCTTGGCATCTTATTACATGGTAGGCCATCAGAAACCGGATTGTAACACCTTTGAAACGGTCTTGGATGCTCGATGATGACCACCATAAGGAGAATAATGACATCCTTCTAGCACACCTTTCACATCCCATTGTGGGACACATCTCCGGAATAGCCCGTCGGAGCAATGTTTGATTAGATAAGGATCGTCCCAAAGAAAGAACTTGGCATCATATATGAATTTCTTCCTTTGTTGATATGAAAGATCGGGTGGAAACTCCTTTACAACTAGATAGTTGGTTATGTCGGCATACCAAGGTGTATTGGCTTCCAATATCATCAAAGCATCATCGGCGAAAGAATCATCAATAGGTATATCAATACCTCCATCATCATACTTTAAGCGGGATAGATGATCGGCAACAACATTTTTAGCCCCCTTATTGTAACACCCCCATTTATTCAGGAGCCTTTAGCAAGACATTCCCAAATAAATAGGACTGTTACCATCTCGGCTTCCCGAGGTAGTACAAACCAAAGTACAACAAACCAAAGTACTTTAGATAAAATTTAGCGATTACATGTTGATTACAAATTAACCAACTAAACTTAATATAAAATAAGATACAACTCGCAACGGAAATAAATAAAGTGACTAATAATCTATGTGGTCTAGACTTCTAGGTAGACTAGCCAACTCCTCACGCATCCCACAACTCTCAAGTCAGCTAATGTTTAGAACCTGTCAAATCTGTCCCCCATTATGGTTCATCACAGGTGTTCACGAATACACTGTCAACCACGAGGTTGAGTAGGAATTGCCAAACAACAACAATAAATGAATACAAGACAATATTAAATACAAATGCAATGCATGCTCATGATCAATCCTCCGACGCTCCCGTTCATCCCGCCAATCCCTAACCGGGGTAATCTCAATAACATCCCAGAGACAAGTCCTGCAGAATCAGCCTGGGAAAACCAATGCAAGTGCTCATGATATGAAATGCAAACAATTGAGCTATACAACATTTTTAGCATCTCAGACACGAGGCTGAGGAAACCAATAGTATAATTCATCTCAAACACGAGCTAAGGAAGTCAATAATCAAATCATTTCAAAACAACCAACCAACAACCATATATCATCCATCACAATTCCAAACAATTCAACCAATACAATCAGATAATATTATTCAAGTAAACAATAAAGTGATTGAGTAGTTATCCTACCTTTTCGCAAATCATTCGAGTCACGCGAGTCACACAAGCAATCCAAACTGATCCTTTACAAATTCATAACCTACATAACATAATTATGTACAATTAATATATAACCAATAAACAACCAACTAATCATGCACTTATCCTATGCCCATCACGTCCTAATCCTTTTGACAACTTCAAAGTTAAATCTCTAATTCTACCGTTTTACAGCACAGTTCAGTCTCGCTATAAAATTCATAATTAATTCAATAAAAATCCAAACGATGCAAGACAAGTGGGGTTGGAACCCTAAGACACATATCTACAGTTCTTGTGAATATACTTTCCTCAAATCCAAGACTTATCAAGGTGTTCTTGAAAGCTTTATAAATACTCACGAATTCCGTCGCATAAAAAGTATCGATTCATAAAACAAGTTTAAAATATTATTTTTGATAAATTCCAACGCCTACCATCATATAGACTCTTAAAGTTAATATATGGAAACGACCCAACTAAATTTCAATTTATAAATTAGGTTTACGAAATAAACTTTAGACTACTAGTGCATTTGCGGATTCTCAGTCGACATGTTAATAACGTATTTATTCTGGAAAATCTACAGGATCAATGGCTACGAAAATTTACAGGCATCAACTAGCCTTGAAAATAACCAAAGTCTATTCTTTACGTTTTTGAAGATAATGACTTTAAAATGGTCTGATAATTCGTTTAAGACAACTTACAGATTTACAGAATTGTTGTAACTTTATTCTTAACAAACTCGTCACAACTTTTACTATAGTTGATTATATTTAATCTAGATATGATTAGGTGATGAACTAAAACTTAATACATGCTTATAAGGATTAAAGATGAACTTACGAAATAAAATATTGAATCCAATAAAAGTAGATGCAAAATCCTCAAATTGATTCCCAATATCCCTTTTCCCTTTTTTTTTTCCTTCCTTCTCATTCTCCCTCCCTAACTTTTATGTGATGTTGTAAAAGTAAATAAGTGATTTATGAATAGGCTAGCATGATATATATAGTAGTAAGGTAGTATTATTTTAGGAAAGTTTCTCTCTTTATTATTATTATTATATTATTATTATTACAACTATTATTACTATTACATATTATATTAGTCTTTCCATAAGTATGATTACCATATACTCCCTTTACTAATTTATTACTAATATTACTAGGATTATTAATATTATAATTACTATTACCTTTACTTATTTTATTATTCTCCTTATTAATATTATTATTAAATCCCGAAACAATTCCCGACTACTACTCGTACTAAGCCATTAAAATATATCCATACAATTATAGCACACGGCCCAAGACCCTATTATTAACTAAGCCCAATTCCCGACTTGCTTACTCATTTTATTATTTAATTAACATCGTATCTGCAACTATTATTAGAAATCCCTCTAATTAATTATTTAAATTACATAAATTATTCTCATAAATTATTCTCAAAATACGGGGTATTACAGTCTTCCCCCTTTAAAATGAACTTCGTCCCGAAGTTCGCCCACAACTACCACAACAACAATTATAAACATCCACACAACGGAATCTTCATTCCAACTTATGATCATTGCAACATAATCAATTTACTTAGTCATTATCAAATTATATCATACTCATCAAAAGATGCCTCAAAAATAATTCAAAACATTTGTAGTATCACATTCCTTCCCCCTAAAAATAAACTTCATCTTCGAAGTTCGGAATAACAAACAACAGGAATAAACAAACCATTTATTGTAACCTCTCAAGAACACATAGTATACATAAAACAACTAATATTTTTAACACAACATCAATTGATGAATAAATGAATAACAATAATTTTCGAATTAATATTTCTTTTTTTTTAATTACTTGCGCGCTTACTTCTTACTAGCGAAGTCTAACTTAAACATCGATGCAATTAATGTAATTATATATATATAGGCTTAGGGCAACATATTCCGAATATCACTAGACATGTTATTCTAGTTCACAAAATTTACAACATCAAAATGTCAAGGTGAAAGAAACAAGAAACAATTCTTTAGAAATTTTAGCACAACTTACATTTTTAAGGATAATGAAAACAAGTTACAACTTCCAAAATTCATTAATAAATAATAACATAATTAATTCTTGAGAACTTATACTTTTTAGAAAATACAGAGAGTTAGTAAACCATGAGAGAAAGAATCAAATCAAAAACTCATAAGGTCAATTTATAATGCATTTTACAAATTATTTGGTCGAAATAGAAATTTTACACCAACTTGTCAGAAACTTAGGTCAACTTGTAAAAATCACTATAAAACGTCAAATTATTTTCTTACAATGTGGCTTATCAATTTAGAAACAGATATGAGTATATTAAACATTGGAGTTTGAATCATGCCAAAACAATAAGTAAGTTTTAAATGACAATTTTTACAAAAACATGGGACGAAATCATAACTGTACAGGAATATTCTGACCACTGTCCACTAAAATATTTATTTCTCATAAACCGTATATTATTTAAACATGAAACCAATGACATATGAAATTAACTCACAAAGCTATCACATATAAAAATTTCTTGTAGGGATATCAAACAGACAGTAAATGGCAGCTAAAACAATCAAGGATAAAATTACGAGAAACCAACCAAGATCACATTCTTCACAATTCCACGCAATTCCCTTAATACTTCACATGTTAATCATACTCACACCTCCCACATACATGCTAACATACTTTCCCCATATCAACATGCTTATAACAATGCTTAAAATCATATCACATTCCGATCACCTTAAAAGCGAGGTTACGTCCCCGTAACCGCAGCCAGCAATGAAAACAATATTCAAACAAGGCAACAAAAACTCCTAAGACAAAATAAACAATATTTATTTTTAATTACCCCACACTGTAATATCTCTCAAGGTAACCCATTCCAAAGTGGAAGGGCCATGGTACGAATTAAGGCGCGCTTCTTAACCGCACTAAGAGGGGCTCCTAACAGTTTCTCCCCAAGGTTCATTTTATTTAGACACATCCTAAGTTCATTATTGTTCATTGGTTCGGCCTGAGAATCGTTTTGCTCTGACCACTTTGTAACACCCCCATTTATTCAGGAGCCTTTAGCAAGACATTCCCAAATAAAAAGGACTGTTACCATCTCGGTTTCCCGAGGTAGTGCATAACAAAGTACAACAAACCAAAGTACTTTAGATAAAATTTAGCGATTACATGTTTATTACAAATTAACCAACTAAACTTAATATAAAATAAGATACAACTCGCAACGGAAATAAATAAAGTGACTAATAAACTATGTGGTCTAGACTTCTAGGTAGACTGGTCAAGTCCTCACGCATCCCATACCTCCCAAGTCAGCTAATCTTTAGTACCTGTCAAATCTGCTCCCCATTATGGTTCATCACAGGTGTTCACGAATACACTGTCAACCACGAGGTTGAGTAGGAATAGCCAAACAACAACAATAAATGGATACAAGACAATATTAAATGCAAATGTAATGCATGCTCATGATCAATCCTCCGACGCTCCCGTTCAACCCGCCAATCCCTGGCCGGGGTAATCTCAATAACATCCAAAAGACAAGTCCTACAGAACCAGCCTGGGGAAACCAATGCAAGTGCTCATGATATGAAATGTAAACAATTGAGCTATACAACATTCTTACCATCTAAGACACGAGGCTGAGGAAACCAATAGTATAATTCATCTCAAACACGAGTTGAGGAAGTCAATAATCAAATCATTTCAAAACAACCAACCAACAACCATAATCCATCACAATTCCAAACAATTCAACCAATACAATCAGATAATATCATTCAAGTAAACATTAAAGTGATTGAGTAGCTATCCTACCTTTTCGCAAATCTTTGAGTCACGGGAGTCACACAAGTAATCAAAATTGATCCTTTACAAATTCATAACCTACATAACATAATTATGTACAATTACTATATAACCAATAATCAACCAACTAATCATGCACTTATCCTATGCCCTTCGCGTCCTAATCCTTTTGACAACTTCAAAGTTAAATCTCTAATTCTGCCAATTTACGGCACAGTTCAGTCTCGCTATAAAATTTATAACTAATTCAATAAAAATCCAAACGATGCAAGACAAGTGGGGTTGGAACCCTAAGATACATATCTACAGTTCTTCTGAAATATACTTTCCTCAAATTCCGACTTATCAAGGTGTTCTTGAAAGCTTTATAAATAATGACGAATTCCGTTGCATAAAAAGTATCGATCCATAAAACAATTTTAACATATTATTTTTGATAAATTCCAATGCCTACCATCATCTAGACTCTTCAAAGTTAATATATGCAAAAGACCCAACTAAAGTTCAATTTATAAATTAGATTTACGAAATAAACTTTAGACTACTAGTGCATTCGAGGATTCTCAGTCGACATGTTCATACCGAATTTATTCTGGAAAATCTACACGGTCAATGGTTACGAACATTTACAGGCATCAACTAGGCTTGAAAATTACCAAAGTCTATTCTTTATGTTTTTGAAGATAATGACTTTAAAACGGTTTGATAATTCGTTTAAGATAACTTACAGATTACAGAATTGTTGTAACTTTATTCTTTAACAAACTCGTAATAACTTTAACTATAGATGATTATATTTAATCTAGACATGATTAGGTGATGAACTAAAACTTATATTATTATTATTACAACTTCTACAACAATTATTACTATTACATATTATATTAGTCTTTTCATAAGTAGGATTACCATATACTCCCTTTACTAATTTATTACTAATATTACTAGGATTATTAATATTATAATTACTATTACCTTTACTTATTTTATTACTCTCCTTATTAATATTATTATTCAATCCCGAAACAATTCCCGACTACTCCTCGTACTAAGCCATTAAAATCTATCGATACAATTATAGCACATGACCCAAGGCCCTATTATTTGCTAAGCCCAATTCCCGACTTGCTTACTCATTTTATTATTTAATTAACGTCTTATCTGCAACTATTATTAGAAATGCCTCTAATTAATTATTCAAATTATATAAATTATTCTCATAAATTATTTTCAAAATACGGGGTATTACACTTATTGTCTCGAATCTCAAGATCAAATTCTTGTAAAAGCAAGATCCATCTTATGAGCCTTGGCTTGTTCTCTTATTTGGCTAGGAGATGCTTTAAGGCGACATGATCGGTATGAACAATGACTTTGGAACCAATCAAATAAGAACGGAATTTGTCTAAGGCATAAACAATGGCAAGTAGCTCTTTCGCCGTGGTGGCATAATTGATTTGAGCCGCATAGAAGGTTTTACTAGCATAGTAGATAGCATGGAGCACCATGTCCTTCCTGTGTCCTAGCACGGCACCTACCACATAGTCACTTGCATCACACATGAGATTGAATGGCAAGTTCCAATTCGGTGATTGGATGATAGGTGCGGAGATCAAAACCTTCTTGATCCTATTAAAAGACTCAAGAAAATCATTAGTAAACACAAATGGAGCATCTTTTAAAAGAAGCTCCGTAAGAGGTTTGGCAATCTTAGAAAAATCTTCGATAAAACGGCGGTAGAATCCCGCATGGCTTAAGAAACTCCTTACACTTTTGACATTTACCGGTGGGGGTAGTTGTTCAATAACTTGGACCTTAGCACGGTCAACTTCAATACCTCTTTCAGAGACAACGTGCCCAAGCACCACTCCTTCATTCACCATGAAGTTACACTTTTCCCAATTTAAAAATAAATCAACTTCTTCACAATGCTTCAAAACGTTAGTCAAGTTAGGCAAGCATGCATCAAATTAAGAACCATAAACGCTAATATCATCCACAAACACCTCCATAATAGATTCAATAAAATCAGAAAAGATGCTTATCACGCAACGTTGGAAGGTAGCGGGAGCATTACAAAGACCAAAGGGCATCCAAGGCAAAGGTACCATAGGGACATGTAAATGTGGTATTTTCTTGGTCATTAGGGTGAATAGGTTTTTGAAAGAACCCTGAATAACCATCTAAGTAGCAAAAGTACTTATGACATGACAACCTCTCCAACATTTGCTTAATCAAGGGCAATGGATAATGGTCTTTCTTGGTGGCCAAATTCAACCTCCTATAGTCAATACACATACCCCATCACGTCACAATTCTAGTAGGAATGAGTTCATTTTTATCATTTTTTACTACGGTGGTTCCTCGTTTCTTAGGAACCACTTGGACCGGACTAACCCATTTTGAGTCGAAAATTGCATAAATGATTCCCGCATCCAACAATTTAATGACCTTATTTTTTACCACTTCTTGCATGTTAGGATTTAGTCGTCTTTGACCTTGGACACATGATTTATGATCTTCTTCAATATAGATTCTATGCATGCAAAACTCGGGGCTTATGCCCGTTAAATCATTAAGTTTATATCAAATGGCTTTCTTGTGAGTTTTCAAAACATGAAGCAATGAAGTTAATTGACTCTCACTCAAATGAGAACTAACTATGACAAGCACATTTCCGACTCATCTAGAAAAGCATATTTCAAATTAGAGAGTAGGGGCTTAAGTTCGGGTTTGTGTACCTCAACGTCTTAAGGAGTAGAAACCAAACCTATAAATTGTGAGCTTTCCTCCAATGATAGCTCTTCTCCATCGAATCTCATCATCACCTCCAAATGATTCCAACAACAAGAGTGCCTCCAAGGGATCTTTAGCCAAAGGTTGAGGTATAGAGTCTTCTATATATGACAACATCAACAATATCCAAAACCTCAATAGAATAACAAGACTCTTCTAGCATTGGACTCTTCATGGCACTATTAAAATTATATTTGACCTTATCGTCACCAACTTCCAAAGTCAACTTACCATTCTTGACATCAATTACCGCACCCGCGGTATGTAGAAAAGGGTCTTCCCAAAATGATTGAGATTTGGGCATCTTCGACCATGTCAAGAACAACTAAATCAACCAAAATGAAAAACATACCAACTTTTACGGGAACATCCTCCAAAAGAGTTTTATAGAACGATCCTATAATTTCAAAGTGACACTAGTGAATTTTAAGACTCCCATGTTTAGTTTATCACAAATAGAATATGGTATCACACTCACACTAGCACCTAAATCACATAAAGGTTTATCAATAGTATAGATGCCGATGGTGCATGGAATAGAAAAGCTACCGGGATCTTTTAGCATAGGAGGGGACTTATTTTGCAAAAGAGCACTACACTCGGCGGTGAATGCTATAGTTTCAACATCATCAAAAGCTATAGTTTCAACATCATCAAAAGTCCTCTTCTTAGTTAAAATGTCTTCCATGAATTTAGTGTAAGATGGAATTTGAGTAATTAATTCGGTAAAAGGAACGGTTACCTATAAATTCTTCACCACTTTCATGAACTTACCGAATTGAGTTTCCTTTTGATGCTTGGCCAATCTATGACGGAAAGGCACTTTGACTTTTTCCGACACTTTGATTTCAACATCTTTCTTTGGAGGAGCATCCTCCACATCTTTTACTTTCTCAACAACGATGGGTTCATTGACAGACTAAATCGCACACCTATTAAAGATAAACCAACTGGCCTTAACTAATGTAGTAGAGGAAGTCGAGATCCTTTTGAGCAAGCTTAACTGCAGAGTTCTTTTGATGTGCTACCGAAATTGAATGTTGACTTTGTTGATATAATTAGCACTTTGAATCCTTTTAAGTTAATTTTTTTTCTTTCAAATCTTACTTTTAGTACTGTTTAATTACAAAAATATTACATGATTTACAAATTTTTGCGGGAAAAACATTATTTTGGCCAAAACAATCAAATTTTCGATGTTAACCTCCCAACTATTGATTTTGACGTCATTTTTTTTGCCGAAGTCAGCAAAACCATTTTCTCCAAAAAGTAAACTTAATCGTGTTTTCCAAAATTTTTTTTTATTTCTTTAGTTTATCGACATTCTTATTTTCATTTCTCCTGTACTCATTTTTTCATATATTTTTTACGCAAATTCTATTGTATGACCGTCGCACCTGCGATATGAAAAATGTGACCATTTTTTGGTAAAATAATAATTGCTTTTTATAACTAAAGGTCTTTTTTTCCTCAAAGTGGTCACTATTAACCAAAAAGTAGTAACTTTTTTAACAAAAAAACATAAAAAAGACTGTCATACAAAAGAATCGCTAATTTCCAATGTTTTTTTCTTAATTGATTTGTAGGAGATCATTTTTTTACTTTCGTTTTTTAGCGCACTTATTTTATTTAATCAATTTTGTAATCTAATTGTCGTTTCTTTTCTTCTCCTAAAATTTTTATCCCAATTTATTTTCTCAGCAAGTTAAATTTTACGGAAATTTTCCATGGCACCCTCGAATTTTGACAGATTACACATGGTACCTTATATTTTACGCTTTTACATATGATGGTACCCATGTGTTCACCTTTTTCAGTCCCAGAATACCCTTTGGCAAACTTCTGTCATAATGTCGTTACTCATATGCCTTGTGACGTCTTTTTTTTGTTATTTAAGACATTAACAATTAATCATCAAATACCTAAATCTTTTTTTTATCATTTAGTACCTAAATAATAAAACAACTTAATATACTCAATCACTCATCTAATTACTTATAGGAGTAATGGCGTTATGACGGAATTTTTCAAAAGGGTATTTTGGGAATGAAAAAGGTAACACAAGGGCACCATGTGTAGAAATCTAAAATAAGGGGTACCATGTATAATCTGGCAAAGTTCGAGGGTAACATGGGAAATTTCCGTAAATTTTATAGCAAATTCAAAATTTTCAATAAATATATATCCTACACATAATGTTGTAAATCAAATTTTGAATGAAATAGTTTAACAATATGTTAATTGGAAATTTTCCATGGTACCCCTTCATTTTGTCAGATTACCCATGGTACCCCTGTTTTTAAAAATTTGCTTATGATATCCTTGAGGTTCTTTTTTTGTGCCTATGGTACCCCCTAATGTAACAGTCGTTAAATGAAGGTTAAGTTTTTGTGATGTGGAAATAACTTAATAATTAAAAATTACGAAAATTTCACGTGGTACCCCTTAATTTTGTCATAATATTTCCCATGTTACCCCTGCTTTTCATTTTTATTTCGTATTTATGAATTTTTTATAATTACTAATTCATTGTTACATCATCAAAATTTAACGGCCATCTAACAGCCGTTACATTAAAAGGTAACATGAACACAAAAATGGAACCTCAGAATATCATAGGCAGATTTTTAAAAGTAGAGGTAACATGGAAAATCTGACAAAATTAAGGAGTACCATGAGAAATTTCCGTATATTAATTTTAGATTTCTCTAAAATAGATGGTAAATAACTTATTTATTCAATTTGATATGCTATGTCTTTAAATGTGATATGGTCATTTAAGATTGTTATTCAAGATTATAAAGTTTTAAATTAAAAACTAAAACAAATTCACGACTTTAATAAATAGAATTATATATTAAAACAATTTTTTTAAAATTAGCAATGTTTTGAAAAACCTACAAAACATAAGTGTGATTTGTAAGAAAATCAAAAAATTTAGAAAATAAACTTTTCTTTGCTTGCATATAAGTTTATAAAATTTTAAAATTTCTTATTAAGTAAGTAAGCAATAATAAATATTAATTAAATTAATCAAAGTGTTTCTAAAATTTCATATTTAAATGTATTCTCATATTATTATATTTGATTAAATTTCATTCATATTTTTTATTTTTTAAGTAAGTAATTTTTAGGTTTGCCTTAACATGAAAATATCTTAATTTAAGTCAGAAAAGATACTCGCCACGGGTGTTTGTTAGTTTCTGGCTTAAAAAGTTTTGCCACGGAACAAATCGTGACTAAATAAAATTTCGTCACTGGTGTGACATAACTTATGGCTAAAATGATTATTTGCCACGGGTGTAGCCTAATTCGTGGCGGATGTGACTTTTTGCCACGGGAAAAATTATCCCGTGGCATAATTTTTTTTCCAAAATAATGAATAAGTTTTTCCCGTGGCTAAACAAAATTTAGCCACGGATTATAAATTCCCGTGGCATAATTCGTGGCGCAAGTGGCAAATTGTTGTAGTGTAAAGCAACTGAATCATACTTTCATTTCTCTTCTACCTAAATGTGAGATGCCTACCAATGTGACTGAATATAGGCCAATAGGTTGTTGCAATGTTTTATATAAGGCCATATCTAAAATTCTGTGTACCGGATTATCAACTTTCCTATCTGATATCATAAGTGAGAGTCAAGGTGGTTTTATAAAAGGAAGGAATATAGTAGAGAATATTTTGATTTGCCAAGACATTGTGAGGTTGTATAACAGGAAATCTATTTCTCCACGGTGCCTGATTAAAGGTGATTTATGGAAAGCTTATGACTCAGAAAATTGGGACTTTATTGAACAAATGTTACATGCTCTTAATTTCCCTGCACACTTCAGTAAGCTGGTCATGGAATGTGTTAAATCTACTTCTTATTCTCTAGTTCTGAATGGTATGAATTTTGAGTACTTCCAAGGAGCAAAAGTTTTAAGGCAGGGAGATCCAATCTCTCTGTTGCTGTTTACCATTACCATGGAGTACTTGAGTAGAATTTTGGACCGTGTAGTAACCACAATGAACATCAAATTCCATCCTTTGTGTGCGCATCAAAAGCTCTCTCACCTAATGTTTGTTGACAATCTTCTGATGTTTTCTAAAGGAGATGTCACCTCTATTATGATATTACTAAAAGCTTTTACAACTTTTTCAGATGCTACTGGTTTACATATGAACACCATGAAATATAACATATACTTCAATGGGGTCACACCTGCACTCAAGGCTGAGGTTTCTTGCTTTGTTGAAGGTGTTATTCCATTTAAATCGCTGGGTGTTCCCAAAACTGCAGGGAGACTATCTGTCAAGCAATGCAATGCTCTGATTGATAAAGTGGTGGCCAAAATTAGGACTTTTTGCACTAAGAAATTATCCTATGTTGGCAGGTTAATCCTAGTGAATTCTGTTTTAACTTCCTTGTATAGTTACTGGTCTTCTGTGTTTATCATTCCCAAGGGTGTGCTCAGGAGGATTGATTCCATATGTAGGAATTATTTATGCGGTGGTCACTGAAATGATGAGAATCCCTATGGTTAGTTGGGATAAAATCTGTTCACCCAAATGTGAAGGAGGTCTGGGTATTACAAATAGTAAGGATTGGAATATTACTGCTATTGAAAAACCGGTTTGGTTGATTTACACTAAACCTGATAGTCTCTGGGTCAAATGGGTGCCTCAATTATATATAAAAGGCAAGGATTGGAGCACTTGCTCACCTAAGACAGATGCTACATGGGCCTGGAAGACTGTATGTAAGGTAAAGGACAAGGCTTTTTATAATATTTACCCCCTAAATAACCCTTATTTTAAATAATTAAAATAAAACACTCTCCAACTACATATTTACTCTTATTTCCAGTAATTCAATTTCATCCTCAATCAATCAAAATAACCTTAAAAATTGAGCATACTCAAAGAGGGCTTTTCTTCATCTCTACACACTTCTATAATTCTATTTACCCCTTAAATTTCACCCAATTTACCCAAAGTAAACCCAGAAAAAAAATCAATTAAAACAACCTTAAAAATGGCGCATATTGTGTTTCCAACAACACAAATTATGCCCATGAATAACCCATTTCCTACTAATACTTCTTCTTCGTTGTTGTCTTCAACTTCTTTTCTGGGTAAAGCTAAGAGATTGAGGAAGTTTAGGAATAATTTCAATTATAATCATAAGTTTTCGATTATGGGTTCGGGTTCTGAAAGAATTCTATAACCCTCTAATTAAACTCTTTAATTATTTATCTAAAATATTCATTGATTTAGATGATGATCTTATGCATGCATAACAAAATATAAACAAATAAGTAAAGAAAATGTTCCTTACATTAGAGAAATCGGTTTTAAGGGCACAAGCAATAACACCTTTCTCACTTGTTCTTGAGTTTAAAATAAATGGATGATCCTCCTTGTCTCAATAGTGTGAGAACCTCCTCTTAATTGCACTAAGACAACCCCTTAAATCTAATTTATATATTAACTAGATATATCAAATTAGAGACCTTAAAATATGTGTAATCTAATAATATTTCTTAATACTACCATTAGTAAACTAAATAATATTAGATGAGAACAACTTATTTTCTAAAACTTGTTTTAGAGAGATAAAGGGAGAAAAGTGAGTGTGTAAAAATAAGAATGAATTAGAGAAAAATAAGAACAACTCTTATCATTTTAGAGGGGAAAAACCGGTGGGGGGAAGGCCATAGACCCAATGCATGCCTTTTTTTTTCTTTTGTTCTTCTCAAAACAAACTAGGGTATAGTCTAGGATTAGATGGTAATCAAAATGTTTTTTAAAAAATTAAAAATAATTAACCATATTAATCCTAAACCCCTCTAAAAACCGGTCCACATAGATAATATGGAGTCCATTTTATTTTTGTCAATTGTCACTTTGTCATATAATGTGTAACATGTGACATGTAACATGTTGTTAATAATATTAATGCATATTCTTCAATTCATATTCTTCACGAGAGATTATAGGTATGCTAGGAATTTAAGATGTTAATCTTATATTTGCATAGGACGATTCCTATCGAGTTCTATGGAATAGAACGATTCCTTTGGATCTAGTCCACAACCTATGATACGGTTCATTTTAGAAAGATATTCTTTGTCGTTAGTAATAGTGGTTTAATGGAGATTCGTGTTACAATCGAATTGATATCATATATTAATAGGAGAAATAATAAAGAACAACATAAAACAACGAAATAGTGGGAAAAGAAACATTCATCGTTAATATATGAAAACATTTTAACTTATTTTAGCATTTATATAATGACCTCCACCCAATTATATAAATGATTCCGAGATCCAAATCCATATTAACTCGGGCACGGGAAACCGATACATCCCTCACTAATATAACTCGATGGGTTAACTCCTTAACCGATTCTACAATTAGAACTCTCGGTCGATGAAATTACATTAAGTTCATCTCTAGCCTCGCAACATAAGACTAGTCTTCATGTCCCGTTCAGACCAACCAAATTTCGCGTGTAATAAATTGTTATTACCCCACTTACTCGATGAAAAATGAAAGTACCACGGGAAACCGAATCTACCCCAAATGTCAAAGGGATTCATGGGTCCTACTATTTGGAAAGGCTAATCTCAATTTTAAATATGTGAAAGGTCTTGTCGATTTATTATCTATCACCTTTTATGTGAACTATATAAGTGAACTATGATAATTATAATCGACACGGTTTAAAAACGATATATATATATATATATATATATATATATATATATATATATATATATATATATATATATATATATATATATATATATAAAGCATGTTATGTTAATGGCGATTTGGCAATGCATGTAACATATAAAGAAAAATGCAAAGCAATAAATAAATTTCCTAGTATGGCCTTCCTAAAATAGAAAATCTTATATTCTGTTACAAATTCGGAAACCAACTCCTTTGATCCCTTGAACTTTATTTGACATGCCGCCCAAGGACAAACACCGTCTTGATCGGAACTCCTTTCCGAATGGCACCGTCTTTAGGAAACTCCGGAATTACAAATAATTAAATAATAAAATGTACATTGTATTTCCTATTATACATTTGTAAAATGAAATCTAATGAAATAAAATAAAAGTGATACGAGATCACATTAAATTACAACCGAATCAATATTCCCTTTCATTACGGGTAATATCGATTAAAACTAAGGCCATACTAAGGTTAAATTACATAATTCCAAAATTATATAAATAAACTGTGACATTCATCAAGGAAATATGCAGCATTATAATATGTATCTAACATGCCAATTATGTGCCAAATCGCCCTATTTAAACTTATATCGTAAATAAAAACCGGCTTTATGGATATTCACAATTTTAACTTATTAAAATTACAAAATAATACTAAAATCAAATTTTAGTCCAAGATAATTATCCTAACCTTAAAATCATAACCTTTCATGAAATAAATCCAAATTTAATCACAGTAATTTCAAAATTTGAATTTTAAATTTTTGAACACTCTGGAAAAAATCCATGACACTAATAATGTCAAAAATCAAGGTTAAAATTTTCGAATTTATTTCGAGAAAATATAGTTGCAATTAATCGGTTTTATCAAATAAAACATCTAAAGCATATGAAAATTAATCTAATCAAAGTTCTAACTTTAGATCTGACTTGTGGGATAATTATGCAACCTAAAATAATTTTCTCATGCCATGTATTTTATTTTAGCTGTTTTTGCTAAAATAGGCACTATTTATGTCATTTTTACACTAAAAATTCATAAATCATGCAAGGTGAATCGTGTTCATCTCAAATTTTACACATAATGAGTAAAAGGTGCATGTGACAACATATTAAAATTTCATGGCCTATTTTGAAGTTTAACTAATTTTAACTTTTTTACCTCCATTTATTTCATTTTTATCTCATAAAAATTATAAATCATGCAAAAAGTTCAAGGTCAGAAACTTAATCTAACTATTTTTAGCATTTTAAACACCATTTTATACATTAAAATGTAATAAAATTACTAAAAATTATTAAAATGAGCCAAAAATTACCATAAATCATCAAAATGACCTAAATTAATTTTAGGACCAGAATATATGACATGCAAAATATTTCGTGACTTAATCATATAAATCACAAATTTCTAGTTTTAATTTAGTCGGAAAAACTAAGCCGATTATGCATGCAACAACCAAAGCTCTTGATACCACTTGAAAGTATTCTAGAACCCTCTAATTAAACTCTTTAATTATTTATCTAAAATATTCATTGATTTAGATGATGATCTTATGCATGCATAACAAAATATAAATAGATAAGTAAAGAAAATGTTCGTTACATTAGAGAAATCGGTTTTAAGGGGCACAAGCAAGAACACCTTTCTTACTTGTTCTTGAGCTTAAAATAAATGGATGATCCTCCTTGTCTCAATAGTGTGAGAACCTCCTCTTAATTGCACCAAGACAACCCCTTAAATATAATTTCTATATTAACTAGATATATAAAATTAGAGACCTTAAAATATGTGTAACCTAATAATATTTCTTATTACTACCTTTAGTAAACTAAATAATATTAGATGAGAACAACTTATTTTCTAAAACTTGTTTTAGAGAGATAAAGAGAGAAAAGTGAGTGTGTAAAAATTAGAATGAATTAGAGAAAAATAAGAACAACTCTTATCATTTTAGAGTGGAAAAACCGGTGGGGGGGAAGGCCATAGAGCCAATGCATGCCCCCCCCCCCTTTTTTTCTTTTGTTCTTCTCAAAACAAACTAGGGTATAGTCTAGGAGTAGATGGTAATCATTATGCTTTTTTGATAATTAAAAATAATTAACCATATTAATCCTAAACCCCTCTAAAAACTGGTCCACATAGATAATATGGAGTCCATTTTATTTTTGTCAATTGTCACTTTGTCATATAATGTGTAACATGTTGTTAATAATATTAATGCATATTTAATAATTAAATATCATTACATATATTAATTCAATTATATATAACAATTAACTAGTAATTCATATTACAAGTGCATAAGATGGTCAATGTTAATATAATCTACAACGAATTGTAATTATAATTAACCGATCATTCTAATTTAATTGTTTCATAAACAAAGTTTTAGTAATATATAACATTTTATTTACTAAAACAAATCTCATTTAATCGAATTACAATAAGATTCATATTCTCACTCACATATGTAAATTGTTCAACTTTAAGGAATTAATTAATCTGTATCATTATACAATTAATTAATTTATCTATTAAGGAAATTGTCCTTTAGGTGTGACCTTAGGGGATCAACTGATCACCACCGTCAAGCGACAGTAATGTCAAACTCTATTCAGCCAATCATTACTGATTAATGTTGATCAGCTGATGTATAAAAATGAATCATCCCTTTATGTATTCTTATTATGAGTTTTAATAATGTGATCGCACTATTGTTGAGGACACATACTCCAACAGGTTCGCCGTCATTATCGGAAAGTATTGCAGGGCAGGGGGACTTTATTATGCTAGAAGTGGTCCACCGGTGTTGTGGTGTTGACGATTAGGGTTTTCAGATGTTGGGGATAGATTTTCTAGGTAGGTGCGTGCTTGCCATGGTGGGGATAATTGTTGACGTCAGTCGTCGATTAGTTGCGTCGCCGTTATCTTGGGTTAGTGAGGTGAGAATGAGATGAGGTCATAGCAGTCCGTGATGTTTGAGGATATGCCGGAGACGGTGCAACGACTATGCTGATACGCCGGTGAGGATGAGCTGTGTTGCGATGGTTAGGAAGGTGGTGGATTGATGTGGAGAAGTCACATGGATACACCAAAATCATCGTCTCTGTTTGTTAATTTTGTGTTCAATAGATACAAATACACACAAGGGTAGAAGACATTAATTAAGAGTTAGGATGGATAATTAGGTTATTATTAAAAAAAGTAAAATGACAATTACCAGCTGATCAGGTAGTTGATCATTCGATTCTATTTTTAGAAGATGTTATAGAAAGTTGGGTTTTTTCCGAGTTAAAAAATAGTTTGGAGTATTATGAGAATGATGTCTATAGTTTGTAGTATTTATGTTAAATAACTCTTAAATCTATGATAATAATAACAAATATGATGATTTATTCAAACATGATAAACAATGGACAAGAATAAATAAGCATGAAATATACGAAATTAAAAGAGAAAGGAAAAGATAAGAAGAAGGAATAAAGGAAGAAAAGATTAAATTGAATTATCGAATGAAAGAAGGAATTACCAGTTTTCAGATCCAAAGTTTAGAGCAAAAGAAACGTAAAAAGAGTTTAAATAGTGTATGATCCCTAATATGTTTAGTAAAAGTAGCTTATATACTAAGTCCGAAACCAAGTACAATTAAGAGATAAATGGGCTTCTAATAATCGTAAAATAATCCAGCTGATACTAGCTTTAGTCGATCGACCAAGTTGGCGAGATGACTTTTGCGATCGACCAAAAACAGCAGTCGATCGACTTTTTGTCGGCGCGCATTTCCTGCAACGCGCACTGAAGTTCAAACGGCCGTCATTTCTTCGTTATTTGAGCGAATCGAGCGTTTTTGGTGGCGTTGGAAAGCCAACCGGATTTTACCCTCCAATTTGAATCCCTTGATTATCATTTTTAGAACTCAAGTTATGGCTCTTCAAAATAGGCACTATAAATTTGAAGCCATTCTTTTGCTCTATAAGCTTCCTTACTTCACTAATGACTCCAAAAAGGATGGTTTTCAAGCTCATTTCATACCAAGGCCGTGATTGCAAGCTTTAGTGATGGGTTTTAGCTTGTTTGCACATTCTCGGGCCTATAATCTGCATAAAACACACACAACCCGAAGTAGCCAAAATAAGGGAGAATAGTAGATAACGCTACTCAATAATGCATAGAAATACGTGCAAAAAGATGGAATAAATGCATATAAAAGGGACACATCATTCATCCACTTTCTTGGGAATAGCTTCACCATTCTTTGCATTAGTTAAAACCTCCATTTCAACAAGTAACTTCTCACTTTCTTTGGGGTAATATTTGGTACCACTTCTCAAGGTAATAACAATAACGGTATCATGGGGTTTCTCACCTTGGGGTGGTAGTTGACCAGTCTTTATTTGAGAGCTAGATGAGCTAGTTGAGCCATTTGATTCTCTAGCATTTTGATGGCAACATTGTGAGCTTGATCACTCTTTTGCATTTGAGCCAACAATTCAATTTAGGTCTTAGCCATTTGCATTACCAACGCTTCAAGTTTGCTCTCCCCTTGGTTATTTTGTTGGCTATTTGAAGATTGACCTTGGGTTGGTTGGATGTTTTGTTGGAAGTTTTTTAGAGGAAGCCTTTGATTTTGATTTTGGCTTTGATTTTGATAGCCCGATGGATATTTGAACCTTTGTTGTGGGACAAAGCTATTTTCTTGTTGTGACACAAAATTGTTTTGTGGTTGTTGGGGCACAAAGTTATCTTGGGGTTGAGGATTTAGCATATTATTACTCTTATAAAACAATTCGGGTGGAATTTTGTGTTGGGATTGTAAGTATTTGAAAAAGTACCCGGTGAAAATGAACTTTGTCTAAAGCTTTGAAAAGCATTTACCTCTTCAGTGGTGGCTTGACATAAGGCGGTGCAATGTCCCGCACCTCCGCAATCTTCACAAACAACAATTTGGCTAGTAGTGGACATGGCATTGATTTTTTTTAATAGATGAGGCCATATTTTGAGCCTCCAATTTTTTTTGAAGCAAGGAATTTTGAGCCTTAAAGATGGATGTATCGGAACCCTCCTCCTTAGTCTTTTGTGGTGTACTTCGAGAATTGACATATTGTGATTCATGAATCGCCATGGATTCAATTGTGGCATGAGCAATATCGGTGTCAATGTGATCAAACTGCCCATTGTTGGTGGAATCAAGAACTCGTCGGGACTCGACACAACATCCATTGTAGAATGTTATAGCGAGAAACCAAGGATCCAACCCATGATGTGGCCATTGTCTTTGCAACTCCTTGTATCTCTCCCAAGCTTCATAAAGGCTCTCTAGCCCTTGTTGACGGAAACCCGTGATTTGGCTCCTCAAAGTTTGAGTTTTCCCCGGTGGAAAATACTTTTGATAGAAAGCAAGAGCTAAAGTCTCCTAATTGGTGATCCCTATGTCGGTTCTATCAAGGCTATTGATCCATAGCTTAGCCTTGTCCTTCAACGAGAAAGGGAAAAGTATATCCCTTATTTAAGATTGTGTGACTCCTGTTTGCCTTATCATTGAGCAATAATCACAAACGTTTTGCACATGCAAGCTGGGAACCTCCAAAGGACTTCCCCCAAATTGCCTCTTCTCCACAAGGCTAATGAAAGCCGGTTTGATCTCGACCTCTGCGGCCCTAATTTGGACAGCAGTGATACCCCTTTAAAGCATAGCCGTGGTGGGCTTGGAATGATCGGAAAGTTTTACCATATTCTTGATTAGAGATGGTGGTGGCGGTGGAGATGATGAATTAGAACCGTTTTCCTCGTCACGAATGAGATAGCTGTACGAATGCATCCCAAACCACCGAGACTAAAAGATTCGGCAAGCTCCTTGAAATAATTGAGTCAGCTACGGAAAGTTCTCTCGGGCTCCAGATCAAAGGGAATCAGTTTTACCATCTCATGGGCATAAGACAACAACTACAAGAAACTTGTAAGTAACGGTCTCAAGGAACAAGTGTTCCTCAAGACAAAAGAAAACAAGATAAAAATCAACAATTCAAAATGCAACAAAACCGCGCATCCCGACAACGCCGCCAAAATTTGACAGGCTATCGCACATCTAACAAAGATACCCTAAACTCGGCTTACAAATTAATATAGTAAAGTAGGGGTCGAACACAAGCAGACAAGAATTGCGTAGTGAATTGCTATGAGTAGAATTCTATCTAGGTCGGTTCAATTGTTTGTTTGGTTTGGTTTGATAAACTTGTAAATAAAATGATGTAAATTAATAATGCTAAAGAAGTCCAGGGGAGTCGGGTCACACATGAAAATATGTAGAAGTTCATGTTAAACTAGGAATAGATAATATTGTCAATGGTTTAGGTCTTATGACAACCACCTCTCTGCCTTATTGTCAACCATAGAACGGGTCCAAACGAGCTCTCGCTTTGCCTAGGTCGGTCTACTAAAACATGCTTAGTCTAATTCATTTTCGTGACTCTCGACTTATAAAAGTGAATAAAATTAATCTAAGATTGTGATCAATTACCAAAGATTAGCAAATAAACAAGCATGTGATAAAAAATTATCAAACAGTATTATATCATCCTAATTTAACATTACAAATATTATTCATGCATGGCTTCCCTAATCCCTAGACAAAATGGACTACTCACTCATTTTAGAAATTAAACTAATGACATATGAATTAATAAACATGATGATAAAATTATAACTAAATGAAATTATAAGAATTATAAATATGCTAAATGATGATAACATATGATTAGTGAAATTACTATGATAAAATGTAAATATAAAATGCTATGAATTATGATGATAATAACTTGATAATGAAATGTTAATAACAAACTAATATGACAATGGTAATAACAATAATAAAAACTATATGATAAAGGAAATAACGAATGAATTAACGAAGTAAAACTAGTAATGAATTTACTACAATAAGAGAAAAAGAACTTCAACAAGAAGAACACGAGTAACCAACCTAAATGACTTCAATGGAAAGCTTGTATTATAAGAACAAAATGTTAGATTCATTAATCTCATTAATTTACATATTCATATATGAAATAATTTATTTAGTCATAAAATAAAAGTTAGATCTTATGCATGCAAACTAAAATAAGAGTAGAGAAGAAAACGTCACTTCTTACTATGATGTTTCGGATTAAAGGGCACAAGTAAGATCTCCTTCTTAATTGTTCTTGAGCTTCCTTATAATGGATGAACAAGGTTCAAAATAGAACCTCTCCCAAAAGCATATACCCAAGGAAATCCCTTAATAACTTATATAATTATGAACTAGTAATAATATAAGTTTTACTTAAAATTTGACACAAAAATATTAATTTGTTCTCTTGAATATTTCGGTCAAGAGAGGAGGATTTGGGAGATTTTAATTTCTCTAAGTTTTCACAATTGTAGAGAGAATTAATATTTCTTACACTAGAAATATGTTGTAAAGTTGTGAATGAATAATTAGAGGAAAAACCCTTTATAATCCTCTTAGAAAACCGGTTGGAGGAGGGAGTAGGAGCCAATGCATGAGCTTGTTTTTCTACCCAAGAAAAATAGGCATGCAAGGCTACAAGTAGGGTTTCATCATTGTGTTTTCCACTTAAAAATAAAAACACAATATAAACCTAATACTCCCTCCTTTTTTTTTCGGCACACTTAAATAAAATGGGTAGTCCATTTTATTTTGTCATTTGTCAATTGTGACAAATGTGACATGTTACTTGACATGTGAAATTGTAATGTATTTTTAACATATTAAAAATCAACATACTCATAAAATATGTCATATACAAAATCGACTAGTAATTCGTAATTACTTGTACCAAAACGGTTTATCAAATTATAAATTTACAACAACTTGTATTTATAATAAATTATTCATTCTGTTTCAATTGTTTCGTAAACAATATTTTAATCTAAGTAATGAAACAATTCAATTACTTAGACCGTATCTAATTTAATCGAATTACAATAAGACACGTTGACTTTACTCACAAAATCATCCGTCAATTTTAAGCAATTTAATTAACTCGTATCGGCATACGATTAATTAAATAATCAATTAAGAGTATTTCCCTATAGGTATGACCTAAGGGGATCAATCTGATCACCACCGTCGCATCGACGAATAATGTCAAACTCTAGTCAGCCAATCATTACCGATATGTGTGGACCAGTTGACTGTAAAATATTACGTCCCACATGTATTCTTAAAATGAGATTTAAACATGTGATCATCATGATCGACAATTGTGATCGCATTATTGTCGGAGGACACATATTACAACACAAAATGCTTAAATAAATTGTTTGTAACAAGGAAATGCTTAAAGAAATGTAAACTAATTTGAAAACTAGAGAATTTGTGTGCTTAAGAGTGTATGAAAGATGATAAAAGATATCCCCTAATGACGGATTAATCACCCTTTATATAGTGATAAATGGTGAAACGTAAAAATAATAGGCTAAGGTGACCCCGATCGAGACACCCTACCCCGATCGGGAATGCGTGTTCCTCGGTTTAATGCTATTAATCCTTGATTAATTAGCATATGACATCCTATGCTCCGTCATTAAGCTCCTTAATTCCTCGAGTTTAGAGCATCATTTGGCATCCTATGCCTGCTAGTCCAGTTGATCTCTTAGACTTTTATTTAGGCTTTTTTCTTCATTTCTTTTCTTGCATCAACCCATGTTCATTCCTCTCCATGCTCGGAATTTATTTGCTCGGAATTCTCCAAAAATGCCCTTCCATTTGCATGTTCTCATTTCTTTTAGCCTCGTGAATTTAGTCCTTGCACATTTGATGGGAAAAAGTTACAAATGCTTCATTTCCTACAAAATACAATGAAAACAAACAAAGACACCTATAACACGGAATTAGCTCACAAATACACTAATAAAAGTGCAATAATCAAATGAAACCGAAATAAAATAAGGCGTAAAATCGTATATAAATTATACACATCAGTAATTGATGGTGTTATTTGGTGAATATTTGACATGGGTTGAGTTAAAGTGCTATTCTGAAAAAAAAAAACAGAAAAAGGAAAAAAAAATCTGAAGCAAAAAGGAGAAAAATGTGAAAAAATTTATCAGAAACAAAAAAAAGAGAAAAATGTGTAAAATGTTATGGTTGTGGTAGTATTTGATTATTTGTTAATAAATGGGATTTGTATTTTCATTTGCTAATGAAGGTGTGTATGTTATTCTTATATATGGTGAAATTTGATAATAAAATGGTTTTTATACTTTGTTTCCTTTGAGGAGTACTTGTTTGGATGTTTTGTACTCATTTCATTGTCGAGGTTTGACATTATTTTCTAGCTCTTATTCTTTAACACTACATTTCCATAATAATCCACCTTCTTCCTATTTGACCCCAACCCGTTACAATCTTAAAAGTCCTCTTGACATGTAGTAGTCGGCAAGTTTATGCTTAGTTTATGAGTGCGATCCGTGTCCTCATCACTTGGACACATGAGAGTGAGTGATCTTCCACGTTTACATTCCCTAAAATGAGGGTCTATCGGTTTATCACTTGTCTAGACGGTTTGTGGTAAGAATGAATGGTCACTTGTGCTCATTACTTGATATTTTGATGGATTTGTTACGGCGATTGTTCTTACTTTCTAAATTGTATTTTAACTTTATTTCGAAATTAAAATGATTTTGAATTTTGCGTTTGATTTCTTTTCAAAAACCTTGGTTGGATTATTCCTCGATTCTCTTGTATTTTGCCGTTTGTTAGATTTTTGTTGTGTATTGTCTTATTTTCTTCTTGAGTTTACTCGAGAACGAGTAAAGGTCTAGCATGAGGGAGTTTGATAAGTGCATATTTTACCTATATTATATATAGTTATTTTCCCGAATATTAAGCTAGTTGTCTACATTTTAGTACGCATTATATTATATTTCCTTCTTTGTGGTTTAGTACTAGTTTATTTATTTATTTGCAGGAAGATGATTTTTATACTAAAAGTTGTCAATTAGCATGACGACGGTCAGAGATCTAGAAGTAACTCGGTGGTTCAAAGCTGAAGTACCCGTAAATACACTCGAACTCAAGACGTGAAGGAATTATGGTCAATTTCCTCATAACACATATAATTAGCAAATATGGGCTTAGCCCACGTGGTATTGTAACACTACCACTAATTTCAAGTTTTATTTCCGAGGATGGGGTTTTTATTTGGTACGTAGAGTTATTAGTTTGAAATTAAGCTTTTTTCGTGGTTGTTTTCGGACGGCTTCGGCCATACTTACATTACATACTCCATGTTCCTATTTCTCTTTATGAATTAAGACTAAGTTTTCTTTCTCTTCTCCTTTTTCCTTCTTGTTTTAAATATGCATTTTACTATTGTTATTTCCGTTAATTCAATTATGCATAGCTAAATTTCCTCGCTAGGTTATTAGATTTGTCCTAATTATCGCATTTGTATAGCTAATTGTTGCAATTAATAGTGATTAATTGCTTAAGTACACATAATTGATTAATTGACCGGTAAACTCCGATCTAAGATCGAAAGCATGGTGAGAGTTAGATCTGCTACAAACAATAGAGTGCGCTAATAAGTTGCGAGAGCCCGTTAGAAGCATTCTAGGGCGAATAGAGGACCGAGAGGACCTTTTTATTACCTTGCAGACCGTTTTATGACTGTCCTTTGACCCTTGCCTTGACCGTTGTTTACCATGGTCACCCGATGTCCTAGCTCTTTCTCCTTATATTTTTAGACTCATTTCTTAGACTCTATTTCTCTTTCTTTCACTACTTTTAGTTGAGCAACCAAACAAACAACCTCTGATATTGTTACTAAACGGACTATAATTTAGCAAGTAGATCAATTTACTCTCCCTCTGGGTACGATCTCGACTTCCTTTTCTGCATTAGTTTAGGCATGTTGGTTATCTTTGATAGGTACGCGATTAGCTTGTCAGATACTATTGGTGCAAGAAAAGATCTAAAGAAATTTTGTGATCGTCCCAAATTGCACATTCTCAAAGACGGGTCTAAGCCAAAATCCATTTTTACTCTTGACAAAGCTCAAAGGAAGGTATTGTGTTAGTGGTTACGAAAGTTGAAGTTTCTCGATAGATATACATCGTATTTTAAACGATGTGTTGATATGAAGAAGCTAAAGTTGCAAGGCTTGAAAAGCCATAATTGCCATGTTTTCATGGAGCGATTATTACCCGACCGTTGCTTTGAAACATCCCCTTACGACTACCATGTGGAATGCAATTGTTGATGATATGATACGTCTCGAAAAGAAAATACCAGAAATATTGTGTAAACATGAGATGATCTTTTCTCTTTAATTTTTTAATTCCATGGAGCATCTACCGGTCCACTTGCCTTACGAAGCCAAAGTTGGAGGACTCGTCCAATACATGTGGATGTATCCATTTGATAGATAATAAAAGTTAACTAGCATTATTGAAATTATAATTATTATTGTTTTATACAATTTATTGACGTTATCAACTTTTATTTAAGCTCTACAATTATTTTATAGGTTTTTTAAACATATGAAGAAAAATTTTTGGTAACAAAGCTCGGTAGAAGGTTCTATTTGCAATGCCTATTTAACAGAAGAGATTGCAAATTTTTGCTCTCCTTACTTTTAAAAACATATAGAAAACAAAGAAAAATAATTGAATATTGACAAAGAGGATGAAATTGATGCAAGTCTACCCGCGTTTTTTCAAACTCGTGATGATGAAGGTTGCTCAACAATTGGGGAAACAAGATATTTGGATGACAAAGAATATAATCGTGCTCACCTTTATGTTCTATCTAATTTTGAGATCTTAGAGCCATATGAAACGCATCTTGTGACTGATTTCATGAAAGAACATCCTAATGTGAGCAAGAATGATGTTTGGAATAAACACGAGAACCAATTTCCACCATAGTTTCAGAAGCATGTTATTGAGTTAAATATCGAAGATGATTTGATAAGGAGTTTGGCCTCTGGTCCTTCTCGAATAGTTAAAACGTGGAATCGATACCTAGTTAATGGATTCAATTTTCATACATTCAACTACGGTAAAAATAAGGCTAGATGCAATTATGGCGTCACTATTTCTTCTCTTGTTGACAATGACTATTATGGTATAGTAGAGGAAATCTTTGAGATTTGTTATAATGGGCGTGACCGTGCTTATAAAACTGTCTTATTCAAGTGTGAATGGAAGGATAATTACGTGGCCGGAACAAGAGTCCATGAGCGTTACAATCTCGTAGAAGTGAATAATATTCGAACATATTCTAAGTATGCCCCATTTATACTCGCACATCAAGCTCTATAAGTGTATTTCTCTTCTTATCCAAGTACGAGGAATGACAGACATCAAAAGCAATGGTGGGCAGTCTTTTAGACAAAGGCAAGATCTAAAATTGATACCTTTATCCAAGAAGAAATAGTATCAAATAGAAAAATTTTGTCTCCAATTGAAGAAATCATTTATGAGAATGGGAATGAAGAGGGTGTGTTGGAAGATGAGGAAGAGGAGGAAGAGAATGGAGAAGATATAGAGTTGGAGAGGGAGGAGGAAGTGGATAATGATGATGATGATGATGATGATGATGATGATGATGATGATGATGATGATGATGATGATGATGATCATGATCATGAGGATGAAAATGAAGATGAGGATGAGGATGAATCTGATGAAGAGGACGATGAGGATTAGTATTAATTTAATTGGTATATTTTTTATATTATGTATTTATTATATTGTATTTATGTTTTATGTTACTAACTACACTTTTTAACAGTTTTTTTCCTGTAATTATAATTTTAGATGGCAGGAGGTCGCGCAGATCGTGGTAGACAGCGAGGCGGTGATAGTCAGCGTTATAGTACGTCTTCTTTAGAGGATGAGGAGACGGAGGTTGAGCAGCAGTCGGTCGAGGAATCGACCAATGAGGATGTGTCATCATATCAGGGACCCGAGATCTCGTGGACTCAGGATGGGAAGATGATACTTGATCCGGCGGGTCTTTGGTAAGATATACATCAATATCCTAGGTATCTTAATTATATGTTTTTATTTAATGTTACTCATATGTTCATTTCATGTACTCCACTAAAGTTCCAACTTTCACACCAAAAGATTCGCAACTAGGTTAATTTATTAAATATTACTCATATCATACTAACAACACTACAGAGTAGCATTTATAAATAATTAACTTTGAAGTATAAATGCATACTCAAAACTACTAAGATACTTTATTTAATATAAATGCATAGTTGTACTTAAGATATTGCATTTCGGGTTTAACAATAAAGTGGTTGTACGAGGTTGTTCGTCTAGTACGAAATATAAGATGACGGGGTCTGCTCCTACTTGTTGGAGTGACACTATGCCCCAATAAGAGGAAGATTGGTTCAATATCTTTCATGTATGTTTCTATATTTATTTATTTTGTTAATTTATTCTAATTTTCAATTATTGGTTCGACAAATAATACTAATAATAACCTTTTGTATAAATACTTTGAATGGCCGTCGGGATTGGAGTATGTAGCCCGTCAAAGGTAGAATGATATTTGTACTGAAAGATATAGGGACATCTATTATACTGTGAGGAGAAAAAAGGAGTCTGAACATATGAAAAGTATATAGTACTTTCTTATTTTGACTACTTGTATTTAGTTATAATTTGCGTGACATTTTATTTTTTCTAACACTATATTAAATTTTAGGTGAGGCATATGAGGGTGAAATGAAGAAACGTTCAACCCCGAATTTAAGGCCAAGTCGGCACAAGCTTCACTCAACAAAAGGGGAGGAAAGAAAGATGGCATTATTGAGGCTACTCACTCTGGGGGATCTCGTTCTTTCTCGGACCGTGTTTTTGGAGTAAGTCTACATAACAACACCTCATATTATTATTATTATTAAAAAAATTTAACCGTGAAAACCCCGAATTTATACCTTGTTTATTTTTTAGAAGGGGAAGAAAAAAGATAAGGTAGAGATGACGACTCCGGAATTCTACTTAGACACGCATACCATTGACGGCAAGGGTAATAGGCATTGGACTAAGGTGAAAGATAAGGAATTATATGTAAGTTTCAAATTAGTCAATTTTCTTTAATGAATTTTTTGTAAGAAAAGTTTTATATAACAATAACATTTAATTCAATTTGCGTTGTTTTTTTTTTGTAGGATGCTTATTTGCGTGAAAAGGAGAACAACCACAAAAGGCCCAATATTGATATTTGGTTTGACTTGGTTGAGGGGTACAAAAAGAGGACGGTGTATGGAACCGGAGAAGCTCATGGACTTTTCTACAAGGCGCCAAAAGCAAGAAGTTCTTCAAAGTCCAAGAAAACATATGAGCCGGGGATCGTAACTGTATTACAAGCACAACTTGATGAAGAAAGGAGAGCAAATGCCGAAAGGGAACAACAAATGCGGGAAATGAAGAAAAAGTTCGACAAGATGGAAGCCTACTTGGCTTCGTGCAACCCTGGTCCTCGTCCCCATTTGGAAGATCCTAATGATCCATCTGGCAGAGGCTGTTTTGGCGCGGGTGCTTCCTTTTCTTGTGCTTGATTTAGGTGCCCCTTTCCCAAAACCTAAGAATATGATAGTGTAACTAGGCTTGTGATGAACTTGGTTTGATTAGGATTTCTGTGGTACACTTGTAGATTTTGATTTATTTTCATTTTATATATGAGATTTTGTTGTTAGTGTTCTATTCGTGTTGTGGGTTTGGTTTGCATTGGTGCTGTAGCAATACAAATGCAGGTACGACCAATGAAATGGGAAAATATAGGTTAGGCAATGAAATGGGTAACAGGAAAACTGAATGCATGTAAAAACCCAGACAAATTGGCGACTGAAATGTATTTTTGGCTACTGACAAAACAGAGCACCCAAACAAGTAGCTAATGATTTGCCAGTGGAAACGACTGTAACACCCCCATACTCCAAGTGCCTTACCAGGACCACTCAGGTATGAGGATGTCACCATCTCGGTTACCCGAGGCATGATAATCATAAGACAATGAAGAAACATACTTTATTAAATAAGTTTAAGTGATTACATTACAAAACAAATCGTAAGCAAAATACAACTTGTCCTCAAACTATAAACCAACCGAAAGGAACTGTTCTAATAAACACAAATGAAGACTAAAGACTCCGATATGTGATGACTCCATCCCCAGCTAGATCCCACGCGTATCCAAGATATACCTGCTAAGCAACTGCTCACCACCCCGAATGGATCACCACGCTTTTTAAAACATTTAAACGGGTCAAGATTACTAATCACACAACTTATATATATATATCAATAATAAGACAAACAGACAAATTTAATCGTTACACACACACACATACCACCAACCAATCCCCATCATCTCAATACGACTCGTCCACTGGACCACCACGCCAGCTGGGGGACCGCAGCCGTTCCCACCTAAGCCCCGCTCATCATACCGAGCGATAACCCTGTCCCATTAATGTGCACATCCCCTTCCGTGGCGGGTTCCACGAAGGGCGAAACTAGGGCGTGAGATCACTCCCGCAAGTGACCCCACTCAGCCGAGAACGCATCTCGAGAACCATCAACAAACACAACCACAATCACAATCACAATCACAATCATCATATCCAACAACTAACTACAGCACATCACCAATATCCCATTATGGGACTAATACTGAGTAGGAAATCCTACCTGGAAAGCACAACACGCAGACGGTATCTACAGCTGTATCAAAACGGCTCTTCTACGAATTCTCCTCCTATCATACAACACATAGATGCTACTATTCAAATACTACTCATAAAAACCCCCAATTCCTAAATTAGGGTTTCATCAATCTTATCAAAACATTATAGAAATTATATTAAAAGCTTACCCTCGACGCAAGGAATCCAACGACACGAACTACGATACGAACTGACCGTCTGAACTCCGGGAATTGTCAAGAATGCGATTAGGAAGAAGACTAGTTGCTTTCTCTCTTAAACAGGTTTTAGGTTTTGTAAAAAGTGATTTAGAACAATTACGAATATGTTTAAATACCTTAATCGCGTAATTAACAAAACCCGAGAAAACTCCCCCGTAAAACCGGACACTCGATCGAGTACCCAAGGTACTCGATCGAGTACCCCCTTACTCGATCGAGTGCCTAAGGCTACTTGATAGAGTACCCCCTTACTCTATCGAGTACCTAAGGCTACTTGATAGAGTACCCCCTTACTCTATCGAGTACCTAAGGCTACTTGATAGAGTACCCCCTTACTCTATCGAGTACCTAAGGCTACTTGATAGAGTACCCCTTACTCTATCGAGTACCTAAGGCTACTTGATAGAGTACCCTACAGTCGAAACTTTTCTAAAACGCAACTTACCCTTACTCGACAGAGTAAGGCCTACTCGATAGAGTACCCCAAGACTTATAAATACGGAGTATTACAGTCTTCCCTCCTTAAAAAGAACTTCGTCCCCGAAGTTCAACCCATACTCTAAAAACAACCATAATAACTCGACCCAGACACAACAACATAACTAAGAACTCAACAACTCGACCAAACATAAAACATGAACTCTTAACACCCACTCCACCAACTATGTTTACTTCCTTAACATGACTCACGATATCGTATCCACCACATATATATCTCTCACGACACCAACTTCATACATAACCAACCACCATCCACTAACACTGCTAGCTCCATAATATCATCCACTATCAAATCCAAAATCAAGACACTCCTAGACATGAAACGGAATGTTACATTCTACCACCCTTAAAAGGAACTTCGTCCTCGAAGTTTACTCAGACTCATAACATCATCCTTCAACTGTCAACGCTATATAAAATATTCCCACACTCTGTAGCATCACACTACTACAAGCACGGCCATGGCCTTTTATAAGTATTGCCCACAAAACAAATCCCTCCTTTACGCTACGCTAACACTCTACTTCCAATTATATTACCGCATGCACCACCATGAAACTCTCTTTTATTGCATCCTACTCCTCTTAAGACAAATGTTACGTCCTCGTAACTCACTAATACTAAACCCTTAGCTATATTATCTCATTATCCTCATCACCACCATATGTCAAAGATAACTGCCTATAACCTCATTTCCATAATCACTCCTATTCCTCAAGGCTCTCTTACTTCAACAGTTCTCATACTTCAAATCAATCTGCACACCCCTAACCTATACCATAAGGCTCGTAGCAAAATCACCATACTAACTCTCCATTATCACTGCAAACCAACATACCTCGCTATGTAAAGCACTTATCTTCCAGAAGCATAACTCCCGATCCAAACTCGTTACTTATACTCACACTAGATCCTCAAGTTCTTTCCTTCATTACCGCAAAACTCATACATAACTTAATATGACACTAATTCCCCCAACACCCTACACTCACTGTCCCAACAAAAGATTATGAACTACCTGCCGCTTTCAGATCATTACAACACATGTTCCACGAATCATTCTCCATTACCATGTCTACTAAAGCCTTATCTAGAACAAGATCAAAATTAGTGTAACAACCTCTCACAACCGTGTCCTATCAACAGAATATCACTATACCATGACAACAACGAAAACATATTCAACTCTATTTCATATCATACTCTACCTCATTCTTAACTTAACCTGGTAAAGAAAACATCAATAAGCAAGACAACTGTCTACATGTTCAACCAAAACTCACAAAGAACAACAGCAAACAAAACGACAATCTATGTATAACTGGTATGCACTTTCGAAAACTCGTATCATAATCATCCCGCCTACTCCACCACAACCGGTGACGGCATCACAACACCGCCACCAACAGCCACACCGTAGTGCGAAAATACCCGCATCACAATACTAAATACCGTGCCCGGATCACCACCGGAGGCACCACAACCACATCGATAGACATCACAGCTACATACAATTCCATAAATACTGACTCGGAAATAACCTTTCGGACAAGAAAACTTACTCAAATCCACTTTACTCAATCACAACGCAACATATTATATGAATTAAACAGATAAGCATCTCATGAACATCATCTCTACCATTTCACGGAATACACATGTGTTATTAATACACATAAAATTATAACTAGCCATGTCAAATTAATCAAATTATTACCTTTTTGGATATCATTCAATTAAATTACCGTGTCCAACATATATATTATCGAACATTCATAAAACAGCTTTATAATTATCACACCATACCACTTCTTGTGAGGTCAGAACCTCACACAAACATTTACACATATTATAGACCCGTAATCACAACCAACTAGTCAATCCTGACCACGTAAGTTACCACTCAACAAAGGTTACCGGTTGTCCGAGCTTAACTCGCATGCCCCTCATCACATTCTTCCATTCGCATCACCAAAGACCTTCTCGCCATACATAACCATACAGCTAACACTCATTATGAGAAACCACCTCCTAAGACTATGTCTTATACTTCCTGACAACCATACTTTTATCAATTCAGTCTTTACAAAATCAGCCTCTTTAGAATTGCCACTTTTCTAATATACCCTTACCCTTAACCACTAGTCAAAGACCATAACACTACCACCACTTGTCCTGGACATCAAACCTCTTCACTCATCTCTAAACATCATGATTTCTTTTCTATCTTTGGTTAACATCCCAAACAACGAACATCGAATCCATGAACAAAATTACCTCAACATTCTCCCCAATATTTTCCTTAATTGAATCATCATCCATTTTTCCACCAAAATCTCATATCATGCAGATATTCTACTAACTTCTTACTTCCCTTAATTTCTCGAAACTCATTATTAAACATGTTGTCCTGAAGCTCCCATATAACCATTAACTAACATCCTCATGATAATATCACACATTTCGATGATTCCTTACCTTTATATCACATAACTCCGGTGAATATTTTCCTCAGCTTACTTTTATCCTTCTTTTCTCTTTACACTCAATAATACCAATTAATAGTTCAACTCCTTATGCCTTCTAGCTAACTCTTTAGAAATCCAGTTACCCTTTCGTTGCTCCAAAACTCAAATTCCATTATTTTCTACCGACATCATCCCACTCTTTCTTACCATGGATCTTCTCTTATTATGCTATCACTCACACTTGCCACTAATCTATCCATAGAATCAACGTTTAATGTTCAAACAATTGCATCTCCCTTTTTACATCTCTAGAAATCATAATTCATTTAATACCGTTAATTACCCAAGGAAATCACACAGTAGTTTCGTCTCTCGATAACACAAATTTCCAAACTCAGTCACTACCTGCAAATCCACGTCGCGACATGTCCCACTAAGTTCGTTATATACCACTATTTCCAAACGACCTTTCATTACATATGTTCTTACTCAATACTATTTCTAGCCATCTCCCTCCATAATTTGTTATACATCTCAGGTTGCTACTATCCACATCCTTTCTTTCAATCTTTTCATTCTCACGTTCCTTAAAGTTACATCATGCCTTGCCCACATTCACTTACATTTTCATTACTCAACATACAATCATGTCACTCATCTCGTCTCACACAACATGCCCTATGCCTCAATTAAGTCTTACTAATCCCAACACATATAAATCATGTCCTCCCCACCGAACTCATACTCATCATAGGTGCCACTCTTTACACCACAAAATTGGGTAACTTACGCGTCAAGACCAACATACATGTAAAACAATGCATAAAGAAGCAAAATAACGCCTTTGAATTAAACATAATATGCAACGAAGTCAAAAGATAAACATATGACCCAAAATAGGGGTCACTAGATCGAGTATCTGAGCCACTCGATCGAGTAAGGGACTTACTCGATCGAGTAGGTGAAGATCAGAAGCACGTAAAACAAATTACCAGGGCTACTCGATCGAGTAGCTAAGGTACTCGATCGAGTGCCCCATTACTCGATCGAGTACCAAGGATACTCGATCGAGTACCCCAATTCTCAAGACTTTGTCCAGTTTTCGAAAAAACAGTCATAACTCACTCATTTCTTGGTCGTTTTGGACGTGTGACCTATCGTTAGAATCGTAAAAGAACAAGCTATCACCTCCAATTGGAATCACATTAAAATCATTTACGCATCTCAAGTTATAACAGTTTAAAGACAACTTTGCTGTAATCAGACGACATAATTATTTGATTTTTACTTCCAAACAACTTAAACAACAACCAAGTTAAACGAAAACAACCAAAAACTCATAAAACCAGTATTCATAATCATATGTTACTATTTTCAAAGGCCAAACAACAACATTCATCATGCACTTAGCTTATCTAACTTGCCAATTATGACTTACCCACATGTTTTTATTCTATCACTTTTCGTAAACAAAATCACAAATACATGACGTCAAGTCCCCTATTCAAATGTTACTACCACGATGATTCATCTTTTCCACTAATTCATCCATCATACCACATATTTATCCACCATATACGTTCAACATGTTTACCCAGCACATGTTCAATTCATACTCCTAACCTTCTGTACTTTTACTCAACACGACAACAACAACATGTATACTTACACATCGCTTTATATATATATATATATATAGAAAACACTTTTCCTTGCGTAATTATAACATGTCAAATTACATGTATCAATAATTATACTTTCATGCTTTACAATCAACCAACATACAATTCACGTCATTATCATCTTTCATCCATCAATTCATACAACATACTACTACATAAATACACACAGCACACAATAAGCACATAACGACCCCGACACATATCCCATGGTGACCGGTTCAAAATTGTAGGGCGAGTTCGCGACTTTAGGACGTCTCCCAAGTCTTTGCATTAGCTCCTACAACCTTTACCCCGGGTTCATTTTAATTGACTCCCTATGTTCATTAAGTTCATTGGTTACAGGTTTCAGGATCGTCGCTCTGATACCATTTGTAACACCCCCATACTCCAAGTGCCTTACCAGGACCACTCAGGTATGAGGATGTCACCATCTCGGTTACCCGAGGCATGATAATCATAAGACAATGAAGAAACATACTTTATTAAATAAGTTTAAGTGATTACATTACAAAACAAACTGTAAGCAAAATACAACTGTCCTCAAACTATAAACCAACTGAAAGGAACTGTTCTAATAAACACAAATGAAGACTAAAGACTCGATATGTGATGACTCCATCCCCAGACTAGATCCCACGCGTATCCAAGATATACCGCTAAGCAACGCTCACCACCCCGAATGGATCACCACAGCTTTTAAAACATTTAAACGGGGTCGCAGATAATCACACAACTTATATATATATATCAATAATAAGACAAACAGACAAATTTGGCTCATTACACACACACACATACCACCAACCAATCCCCATCATCTCAATACCGACCGTCCACCGGACCCCGCCATGGGGGGACCGCAGCCGTTCCCACCTAAGCCCCGCTCATCATACCGAGCGATAACCCCGTCCCATTAATGTGCACATCCCCTTCCGTGGCGGGTTCCACGAAGGGCGAAACTAGGGCGTGAGATCACTCCCTCAAGTGACCCCACTCAACCGAGAACGCATCTCGAGAACCATCAACAAACACAACCACAATCACAATCACAATCACAATCATCATATCCAACAACTAACTACAGCACATCACCAATATCCCATTATGGGACTAATACTGAGTAGGAAATCCTACCTGGAAAGCACAACACGCAGACGTTATCTACAGCTGTATCAAAACGGCTCTTCTACGAATTCTCCTCCTATCATACAACACATAGATGCTACTATTCAAATACTACTCATAAAAACCCCCAATTCCTAAATTAGGGTTTCATCAATCTTATCAAAACATTATAGAAATTATATTAAAAGCTTACCCTCGACGCAAGGAATCCAACGACACGAACTACGATGCAAACCGACCGTCCGAACTCCGGGAATTGTCAAGAACGCGATTAGGAAGAAGACTAGTTGCTTTCTCTCTTAAACAGGTTTTAGGTTTTGTAAAAAGTGATTTAGAACAATTACGAATATGTTTAAATACCTTAATCGCGTAATTAACAAAACCCGAGAAAACTCCCCCGTAAAACCGGACACTCGATCGAGTACCCAAGGTACTCGATCGAGTACCCCCTTACTCGATCGAGTGCCTAAGGCTACTTGATAGAGTACCCCCTTACTCTATCGAGTACCTAAGGCTACTTGATAGAGTACCCCCTTACTCTATCGAGTACCTAAGGCTACTTGATAGAGTACCCCCTTACTCTATCGAGTACCTAAGGCTACTTGATAGAGTACCCTACAGGTCAGAAACTTTTCTAAAACGTAACTTACCCTTACTCGACAGAGTAAGGCCTACTCGATAGAGTACCCCAAGACTTATAAATACGGAGTATTACAACGACGACCATTTGGCGACTTAAAGTAGTCACCAAAATGGCGACTGAAGACAACGTAGTCGCCATAATGGCGATTGAAAGTCAACAATTGGCGATGGATTTCAGTCTCCAATTTGGCGACTACGTTAACTTTCAGTCGCCATTTTGGCGACTACTGTCACTCGCCAATTTGCTTATCAGGCGACTGTTTAGTCTGGCACCAATTTTGGCCACTGAAATGAGTCGCCTGAATTCCATTTAGCAATTAATGCCTGCGACTGGGTTTAGGCGACCATTGTTAGTTGCCAATTTTGATTTGGCGACTGTTTCCCGTCGCCTAATTGAAGTCGCCGAAAACATGAATTCTTTTAGTGATGTCAACTGCCACTTACTCATGAAGATCAACTATAATGGACAACCTTTATCAGTAGGAGTGATAAGGCTGTCGTAACCAATCAAAAATAAACCAACTGGTCTCTAACAAATATAGCAAGGGAAGTCGGGATCGTATCCACATATAGGCTTTTAGCATTTTACTTGTCAAATTAAGTCTGTCTAAGTAACCAAATGGGGTTTGTTCCTTTTTACTAAACTAAAACAATTAAATTAAAAGGATTAAAAAAAGAAATAGACTTGAGAGTAATATAAGGGAAATGAGTTAGGACATCGGGTCATTATAGAAAATGAAACAGTCAAATCTAAGGTCAAGGGTCAGTCATAAGACGGTCTACAAGGTAATGAAAAGGTCCTCTCGGTCCGCTTTTTGCCCTATAATACTTCTAACGGGCTCTCGCATCTTATTAGGGCACTCCATTGTTTGTAGGAGGTCTAACTCTCACCAGGTTTTCGATCTTAGGTCGGAGTTTACCTGTTCAATTAACTAGTTACATGCACTTAACCAATAAACCACAATTATTTGCTACAATTAACAATACAGAAACATTAATTATGCCAGATCCAAAACCTAATATAACACTGTCACAAGTTCATGTCTCCCCTAATCCCAGCAAGGGGGAAATTAGCTACTCATAATGAAAATAACAAATTCAATAATAATGATGAAATTAAAAGAGAATTCATGTTGAAAAATAAATAAAAGGAATTAAACATATACTAATAAGGGAGAAATAGAGAACAAGCAAAGTAGAGAAGGATAAACGAAAGAATAATTTAAATTACCAATAATCCGAGTAGTAAAGGATGAAGAAATAAATTGCAAAGTTTCTAGATCTAAAAAGGTTTAGAAGAGAATTACGCAGAAAAGGATTATAGCCATCAAAGGTAAAATGAAAGATGCCCTAAAATAAGGTTTACAAAAGCTTATATAGTCTAATCCAAAAACGAAACAAATTAAGCAAATAAGCGTCTAAACCATGCTGATCCGCGCCGCCTGTCTAACGATACAAACACTTGGTCGATCGACACAAGCATAAGGTCGATCGACAGACTACATAAGGTCGATCGACAACATCAAGAAGGCTCTCTAGTTTCGTTCCTTGTGTCTAATGAAACATGTCTATCGACATATGCACTTGGTGGTCGATCGACAAGGAGGACTTGTCGATCGACAATGAGCAAACTGTTAGAAATCTATATCTCATTACTTAACATATTCATATATGTTTCTAATTAATTTAGTCATAAAATTAAATGTTGATCTTATGCATGCAAACAATAATAAGAATAAGGAAGAAATCATCATCTTACATTGAAGATTTCGGATTATTTGGGCACAAGTGAGTTCTCCTACTCACTTGTTCTTGAGCTTCCTAAAATGGATGAACAAGGATTCAAGTATAGAATCCCTCCCAGGGAATAATACCCAAGGTAACTACTTAATAAAATTAATATTATTAATACTAGAACAATATTAATTTAAATAAAATTGACCCAAAAATCTTTATTTTGTTCTCTTTATTTTGGTTAAGAGAAGGGAGAAAGAGGAAGAAATTTTATCTCTCTAAAACTCTTATTTTAGATGGTTGAAATGAATGAATATGCACTAAACATTCAAGTAGTGTATTAGGCAAAGTATAGAGAAAACCCATTGCCTTTCTCTATAGACAAAACCGGGTAGAGGGGGGGGGGGGGGTTTATGCCCAATGCATGAGCAAGGTGTTCTTCACAAGAGGCACTAGGTATGCATGGCTAGGTTTAGGAAAAATGATTATGTTTTCCACTTAATTAATCAACATAATATTTATCCTAATACTCCATTATTTCGGTCCACTTAAGATAAAATGGACTTCATTTTATCTTTGTCAATTTGTCAATTTGTCACATGTCACATGTCATGTAAAATTGTTATGCATTTTTAACATATTAAAAATCAACGCATTAATAAAAATACGTCATGTACAAAATCGACTTAGTAATTCATAATTACTTGTACCAAAATAATCTACCAATTATAAATCACAACATCTTGTATTTATAATAGATTATTCATTCAAATGCAATTGTTTCCATAAACAATAATTTCATCTAAGTAATAAAACAATTCGATCACTTAGACCGTATCTTATTTAATCAAATTATAATGAGACACGTAAATATTACTTCCAAAATCGTCCGTCAATTTTAGGTAATTTAATTAACCCGTATCGTCATACGATCAATTAAATAATCAATTAAGAGTGTTATCCTTTAGGTATGACCTAAGGGGATCAACTGATCACCACCGTCGCACGACAGTAATGTCAAACTCTAGTCAGCCAATCATTACCGATATGTGTGGACCAGTTGACAGTAAAAATACTTCCCAAATGTATTCTTTAAAATGAGATTTAAACATGTGATCATCATGATCGACAGTTGTGATCGCATTATTGTCGGAGGACACATATTCCAACAATCTCCCACTTGTCCTCGACAAGTGTGCGTCACCAATTCTCTTGTCCTATTGATGTGACCATAATTGGCGCATATTTAGCCCCCGAATTACCATTGTTTCCATGCTTTTTAGTGCCTATTTGGGTCATTTCTTATCTTTAGTTCTTTGTTTTGCATATTCTTTGAGATTTTGATCCCTTGGTAGGAAAGGAGTAAGAATCTTGCATTTTCATGGCAAAACGAGGCTAAATTGATTGTATTCAATGACCAAGCATCAAGAAGAGACAAGACTATAAGGCCTTTGTACATATCATAGTAGAAGAACATTGTTGAGAAAGGATCCTTGCGTCCCCAAGGAAATCCCCAAGGAATTTATGAAGAAAAGGGAAGAAAAGAAGAAGAATTGACGCTGACCAACAATCCGAACGGATTGCAGACAATCCGTCCGTCCAGCCAGCACAATCCGAGCGTCCCTCCTTGGAATCCGCTCGGATTCCCCCTCAACAATCTGAGCGTCCCTCTCCTGAATCCGCTCGGATTGCACAGCCCAAATCCGGCCGTCCCGACTCTAATCCGCACGGATTCCTGCACAGCACGGATTTCATTATTCAAGCTACGAAAAGAGAAGCCCTTCTCTCGAAAAAATACCGGTCCTCCTTGCTCAACTTAAAAAGTGTAATTACTAGTTTAGCCCTTAGTTAACCCTAATGCATCCTCCCTAATTTTCACTATAAATACCCCATTAGGCTAATTAGAGGAGCATGTTCTTCTTATCAATAATTAGTGTAGTTAATATCAATCAAATCTCTCTTCAATATTGTAATCAAGTATTAATCAAGTTTTAATCCAAGTTTTAGTTCTTTAATCTCTCTCTTGTTCTTCCTTTATTTTGGGTAATTGAAGATTATTTGGGTTATTATTGGGAGATTGACAACCTCTCAATCTAGGATTCAAGTACTTCTATTATTCTTGCTTTATTATTGGAATCATTAGTAGGTATAATCTCTTAATCCCTTTTTAATTATTGTTAAGTACTTTCATTTATTCATCATGTTTCATATTGTTGGTATGATTGACAACCTTGCTAGCATGATCAACATGATAATGAGTGAGTAGTCTCTTAGCTAGGGTTTAATGGGTGATTAGGGGAAACAAACATGGGGAATGATTCATGCTTAAATCAATATGCTTTCATATCTTATTTGCTTGCTTGTTTTGATCTTAATACATGCACATGTTATATTTGATGAAATGCTAAGCCTATGAATCTTTGCATTTACTATCATCTTCTATCTTTTCAATGAGACTTGTAAGACATAACCCAACTCAAGTCTTGTTAGACCATGCATGTGTTGAGTAGGAAAGATTAAGTCGACTTGTAGGTGTTGTACAATCTAATCGATTCGGCTCCGGGACCCAAACTTTCCTAGGATTGTAAGATATAACCCAACTCAATCCATCACAACAATAATTGCTTGCTTATAATTTGAGAACATGTTTGTATGATCATATCCCATGATTCCCCTATGATCCCATGACACCCTAGTGCCTTTAATCAATTGTTTACACCCCTTATTTCATTCATCTTGCTAGTTTATTTTCATTGTTATTCTAGTTTAGTGACCTTCTACACCAACTCAATTTGTGACACCCCTAGACACTACTAGTTGCAATAGAATTCTCATTTCAATACCCGTCCCTTGGGATCCGACCTTTACTTGCCTCTTTACTAATTGTAGAGTTGTTTGTGAAGTATAAATTGTGTTTTGTATCGACCATTGACCAACGACCACATATACTTAATTGTGAACACGAAATGGCCTCGATCACCTATTACTATCTCCCACTCAATGCAAGGTGTCTTTCAGGTCGTACTTGCAAGTGATCATATCGAGAGTGGTTTCCTCGATCTGGAAAACAACTGATTGACCGGAATCATCCACCATTGATACCTTCCGAGCGTGGCCACGCATTTCTAGTTCATTACTCCTCGAGTGGCCCTGAGATATTGTTATAACCCTGACAAGGGGTGGACAATTCCTATCGCACTCATTCCCTTCGACTAGCCACAACCATCATAACCCAAAATATGCCCATTTGACCCCATTTACGAAGGTCGTAGTAACACAAATAAAAGTTAATCTGAAACTGTGCCATCTTAGGCGAATAGTCTTTAGTCAAAAGAATCGACTCATTAGAATACTATAGGAGCTCTCGCCACGACCAGGCTATATAAATTTGCCAGAACTCTATAAGCGGTCATAAGGCCCGACAAAGTTTTCCTAACAGTCTGCCTATGTGATCGACTAGTCATCACACATGACTCCATGGCACTTGAACTTGCCATCAATCGCATCACATTCTAGTCACTTCGAGACGTCACCTCATGTAAGTAACTATGGGCGAATACAATGCTAATCCGTGTTCACTTTAACGGGGTTCAATTGTCTCTACAACCCGTTTGGATTAAACAAAGTATAAGGTGAGTTAATAATAACTCAAACGACAAATGTCGACATCACATTGGGTAGTCAATACCGTATTACAACCTTGTGATGCATATCGTAAGTGTGTAAACACTAGTCGATTGCAATAGAAGTTTAACATACCATTTGTCCATGTGTTCAAACTTCTATTATCGCATTTTCCTTTACGTTCATGTTATCCCTCATAGCATGAACCTTACCAAGTACACATATAGGTTCCCAACCTCGGTTTGGGTTCTTTATCTTGAAAGAACTTTCTGGTTGTTTATCACACAACCAACGAATTTGCGGTGGATGATATGACTTGCTCTGGTCAAGTACTCTACCCACTCACAATGCACTAGGTATATGTTTTGTAGAGCCTTGCAACAATTGTCAAGATGATTAGCCTAGCACTTCTCACAAGTCCTAGCATATTAGAAAATATTAGTTTTGAGTAACTTCTTACTTCAACTAAGTACTTTTCCAAACTTCTTATTTCTCCTTTTAGCTCGAAAAGCTTAGGATTTTCATAAATCCTTACATGTGTTCGAACTTTAATTTGTGCAACCTTTTTACACATAACAGAGTGTTTTGTCCAACACTGAAATTGCTCATCGGTTCTCCTCGAGAATTCATGACGATTCTTCTATGGCTTGCCTATGACTCATCATGCTCTTATGCATATGATTCATTATTGGACATGTGCATGATTATTCTAATGGCGGAAACATTAGTAACTAATAATCATGTGATCAACCATTCATAGGTTCAATGAACGACCATGACTGCTAATGGCAATTCCATTTTCATTGACATGAATAACCTATGTTTCTCGTTGATTCGATGTGTATATCTCAAAACCTATCCAACATCTCATGATGTGATTGGATTAATCATAGTCCATTTTCATCCAGAATTGAAAACTCAAATACTTCTTTGTGAAAGAAAGTATTAGCTCGTCATTCTTAATGAGTAATGAGTTATAAAATTTTACAAGATGATTGCTCCCACTAAATTCCATGTCTTCACATGATAATTTTCAACTCCCACTTAATTCCACATGTTTCGCAATTGACTACTCAATCGAAACTTTTCAAGAATTGAAATATATTTTGCTTTGCTAAGTTATTAAGATAAAACCATATATGTTCCCATCATATCCTTTCAAAATACCTATCTTGAAAAGGTTTCAATCTTAACCTTATGGAAAGAGATTTTAATCTCTAACTCATTCATTTTATAATGATGCGTAGCAATGTCATTATTTAAATGTGAATTATATCTAATACACGTCCTTCTCAAAATATCCCTTTTGGAAGAAGGTTTAACCATTTCATTTTCATAATGAGGTTAAGTAATGACATTAGCGTGGTTAATACTTAACTTAGCTATTGTGGATATCAGCATATCAATATTTGCAACTTTTAGTCATAAATCTCATTTATTTTCGAGGATGCAACTTGGATTCATTTAGGCTCTTAAGTAAATATCAATATTGAAACTATTTGTCAAATGTTGTTCATAAACTAGTCAAAAACTCTTGTTAAGACTTTACATTAGTCATTCTTATTCCAAAACTTTCTTTTGGTCTCCTCGTGTACTTCACTTGGTCTCTTTTGTCATGTAGATATCATCTATTCGAGACCATAGATCTCATCTATTCGAGTATACTATCTGTATAGGTATACAAATCATTCTTTCTTGCCTAGATCTCATTTACACAAGTACACAAATTTTGCTTGGTGTTCTTTGTGTCTTCATTTTCTCCCACTCTATCGTTAGAACGAATACACTAGAGATTCAAAGATAGCATATGAAACACAAATAATGATTTTTGAAGTATAAGGAGGACTATCTCATAGGTTGACTAATTGTTTTAGATTTGATAAGTGTACTTGGTGATTAACATTCCTTTTAGAGAGTTCATCAACTCAATATCACTTTATAATTGATCATATACAAGCCTTAAGCTTGTGGACATATAATGAATCCCATCATTATAGTTGTACATTAGATCACTTAAGTGAATGATCATGTGTTTCTATGAGCAAGCATATAAAGACGAATTTTTAGAACAAGGATAAGATACGATAAAACGGGTGACTTGGGTTGCAAACCAAGCCACCATAATCCAAAATACAACAATTGTCTTAGAAAGGATCAAACATTTCCATGTCGAACACGGAAATCAAAAGGTTCTAAAAATCCGAAACATAATTAAAATAAGACAATAAAAAGCCAAGTTTCATGGAAGCTACTCCTAGCTTCTTGATGGTTTCTCAAGCTTGCTTTTCTTTTCCCTTGTCCTTGCTTGGTGGAGGCCCTATTTACAATAAAAAGGGGATACATTATCACAACTTTGTATCACAATACCATAGTTGAATTAGAAACATAAAAGAAAGGATAGTCATATACCTACTGGAGTGATCTTTCCAGCTTTAATGTCACCAAGATATTTGGAACAATTTCTTTTCCAATGTCCAACACCATTACAATAATGGCATTTATCAAGAGGACCCTTCTTGATCTTGGAAGTGCTAGCTTCATAAGTCTTAGCCTTGGTGAAAGTGGGAGCTTGCTTCTTACCCTTCTTCCCATTCTTCTTGAACTTCCCCTTGCTTTTGGTGCTTATGTTAAGCACATCCTTAGGTGGGTTAACATTTAACCCCATGTCTCTTTCGACTTGCACAAGTAACTTGTGCAACTCTTCAAGAGACACGTCCTTGTCTTGCATGTTAAAATTCACCCGGAATTGAACATACGCTTTGACTTTGGATAAGGAGTGTAGAATCCTATCTACAATGAGTTCTTTGGGGATTTCAACCTTTTGAATCTTCAAGGTCTCGACTAGCTCCATCAATTTGAGCACGTGAGGGCTAACCTTTTGGCCCTCTTTAAAGTCGAGATCAAAGAATGCCGCGGCCGCTTCATATTGGACGATCCGCGAAGTTTGTGAAAACATTGTCATAAGCTTGGAATAGATTTCATTAGCGGTGCCCATATTAAAGGCTCTCCTTTGGAGATCCGCCTCCATCGCTAAGATCAACACATTTTTCATTGCGCCGGACTCCTTGTGGTAAGCCTCATATGCTTCCCTAGTAGCGGCACTCGACCTAGCATTAGGTTCGGGTGGAGAGGCCTCGGTGAGGTAACGAAGCTTGTCGTCACCTAGGGCGGCTAATTTGAGTTGGGCATCCCAATCGGAGAAATTTGACCCATTATTTTCAAGTTTACATCGATCCATGAAGGATCGGAGCCATGAAGTATTAGTGAGAGGTGTGGCGTTGGTGTTTGGAGTGGCCATTTGTTATGAGAAATAAAAGTTGTCTACAAAACAAAATATAGAAGGAATAAAACATATGTCGTTTTTCAAAATAATAATACTCGTAAAAATTAATTTAAACAAGTTTTATTACATTTATCTAGTGACCTCTACCCAACTTGATAAATGATTCCAAGATCCAAATTCATATTAACTTGGGCACGGGGTAGCCGATGAAACCCTTATAAATATAACTCGGTGGATTAACTCTTTAATCGATTCTACTTTTAGAACTCTTGGTCGATAAAATTACTCTAACATTTATCTATAGCCCGGAACACATGTGACTACGGTCACGAATACTTCCGTTGAGGTCAATCCAAATTTCAAATAAATGTGTCCATGATCCAAATTCACATTAACTTGGGCACGGGGTAGCCAATGAAACCCTCATCAATACGAATTCGATGGATAGACATTTATCACCCACTTCCCCTACGTAACAAGGTTTGTACCCCGGGATGGCCGAGTGCACTCCCTCGCGAAATAAGTTTTCATGGTTTCTACTTTTTGGTAAGGCTATGTCTCAATTGTTTATTTTTAGCGAGAGGTCATGTCAATTTATTATCTATCACGTTTTAAGTGAACTAAAGCGGTGAACTACGATAATTGTAATTGACACGGTCGATAAACTCGATTAAAATGATAATGCATGTTTTAGTTATGGCGATTTAGCGATGCATGCAACATATAAATAAAATGCAAAGCATAAAAATAAATCCTAGTATGGCCTTCCTAAAATAGAAAATCTAATTAACTATTACATATTCGGAAACCAACTCCATTGGTCCCTTGAACTTCGGTTTCGGCATGCATCTCGAGGTAACACCGTCTTTATGTATCACCTTCTTGAGTGGCACCGTCTTCAAGGAACTCCGGAATAAATAAATTACATAACAAATTACATAATTTCCTATTATACATTTGTAATTAAAATAAAAATAAATCTATTAAATTACAAAACGGTGATACGAGATCACAATAAATTACAACCGAATCGATATTCCCATACATTTCGAGTAATACCAATTAAAACTAAGGCCATACTAAGTAAAAATTACATAATTCAAAAATTACATAAAATAAAATTATGACAATCATAAATAAAATGCAGCATTATAATATGTATGAACATGCTCAATTTTATGCTAAATCGCCTTTAAGGAGCCAATATCGTATATTAAACGGTTTTTACGGATTTGCGTGATTCAACCTTTTAAAGTCACAATAAATTACATAAAATCATATTTATGCACAAGTTAATTACCCTAACCAACTTAGGACTCAAAATTAGTCTCCACTAACTATTTGACTATAATTAACTTATATTACTTAAAATTGTTCATTAATGGACTCAAAATTACAATAAAATGCTATCAACTTCAAATACATCACAAAAATTTCAAATAAATTCAAAATTTTGAAATTTAAACTCATGAACATTCTGGAAAAATACCATGACATTCATAATGTCCAAAAACTTAGGTTAAAATTTTTGAAATTTATCAGGAAAAACTATGTTGCGGTTTATCGGATTTATCAATTATAATCATAAAAACATGAGAAAAATTATATTTATCAACTTTTCAATTTTAGATCTGAAATAGGTAATAAAATGAAACATGTGACGTTTTTTCTAAGTCATGAAGTATGTTTTAGCAATTATTCACTAATTAAAGTCACTATTTATGCTATTTTTCATCAAAAATTCATAAATCATGCATAAAAACTTCATTATAGCCTATTATTTTACACACGTCTTCTAAAATTGCATGTGACGACATACTAAATATCTATGACCAGATTCGAAATATATCTCATATTAACCTATTTTTCATTTAAATTCGATTTTTATCATGAAAAATCCATATTTAAAGCATAAGAACTCCAAAAATTATGAAAATTTACAGGTCATCTAAAAATAATATATGTGAAAACATATCCAAAAAACACTGGAAAATTCGAAGTTTAGCTAAATTTAGTCCGAAAATGACATTTTTATCATAAAATCACATTTTTAATGCCATTATTATATAAAATGAACAATAAAAAATCCATAAATTAACCAAAATATCCTAAATACATTTTAGGATCAGAAACTTTAACATGCAAAATTGATTTCGTGATATATCATAATAAACACAAATTTATAAGTTTTATATGTTAATCGTATAACTCGGAAAAACTATAACCGATTTGCATGCAAACAACCTAAGGCTCATGATACCGCTTGTTAGAAATCTATATCTCATTACTTAACATATTCATATATGTTTCAAATTAATTTAGTCATAAAATTAAATGTTGATCTTATGCATGCAAACAATAATAAGAATAAGGAAGAAATCATCATCTTACATTGAAGATTTTGGATTATTTGGGCATAAGTGAGTTCTCCTACTCACTTGTTCTTGAGCTTCCTAAAATGGATGAACAAGGATTCAAGTATAGAATCCCTCCCAAGGAATAATACCCAAGGTAACTACTTAATAAAATTAATATTATTAATACTAGAACAATATTAATTTAAATAAAATTGACCCAAAAATCTTTATTTTGTTCTCTTTATTTCGGTTAAGAGAAGGGAGAAAGAGGAAGAAATTTTATCTCTCTAAAACTCTTATTTTAGATGGTTGAAATGCATGAATATGCACTAAACATTCAAGTAGTGTATTAAGCAAAGTATAGAGAAAACCCATTGCCTTTCTCTATAGACAAAACCGGGTAGGGGGGGGGGGGGGGAGGGGGGAGTTTTTATGCCCAATGCATGAGCAAGGTGTTATTCACAAGACGCACTAGGTATGCATGGCTAGGTTTAGGAAAAATGATTATGTTTTCCACTTAATTAATCAACATAATATTTATCCTAATACTCCATTATTTCGGTCCACTTAAGATAAAATGGACTTCATTTTATCTTTGTCAATTTGTCAATTTGTCACATGTCACATGTCATGTAAAATTTTTATGCATTTTTAACATATTAAAAATCAACGCATTAATAAAAATACGTCATGTACAAAATCGACTTAGTAATTCATAATTACTTGTACCAAAATAATCTACCAATTATAAATCACAACATCTTGTATTTATAATAGATTATTCATTCAAATGCAATTGTTTCCTTAAACAATAATTTCATCTAAGTAATAAAACAATTCGATCACTTAGACCGTATCTTATTTAATCAAATTATAATGAGACACGTAAATATTACTTCCAAAATCGTCCGTCAATTTTAAGTAATTTAATTAACCCGTATCGTCATACGATCAATTAAATAATCAATTAAGAGTGTTACCCTTTAGGTATGACCTAAGGGGATCAACTGATCACCACCGTCGCACGACAGTAATGTCAAACTCTAGTCAGCCAATCATTACCGATATGTGTGGACCAGTTGACAGTAAAAATACTTCCCAAATGTATTCTTTAAAATGAGATTTAAACAGGTGATCATCATGATCGACAGTTGTGATCACATTATTGTCGGAGGACACATATTCCAACACAAACAACTCCCTGGCAAAGAGAGTTGTGTCTAACGAGCTTTGTCTAATGGCATATGACACTCTGTCTATCGACAACAGCAGCAAGTTGATAGACAACATGTACAAAACTTCAATTCTAGCTCTTCTAAGCTCGTCTAGTCTAAGCTTCTCTTTTGTTCCATTACCGAACAGATTTGGCTTCAAAATGCACAAATGATTCTCAAACCTGCAAGAGACATGAAATACACTAAGGTAGCAAATACGGGAGAAAATAAAATGAAATAATCAAATAAGCTCATAGAAATGTGTGCCAAACATGTAAATAAATACGTCTAAAAGGCTCGCATCAAGGAGTTGTTAACTCATCCTGATGTTTGACTTTGGTGGACGACCCTGGTAGTAGTCATCACTATATTTATGTTTCTCCTTGTAGCAATTTTCTTTGTACTTTTATGTTGGCGAGAGATCAATTATGTAATTTTTGTAGAATATTAATATAAATATTTTTTCCTGATTTTTCATCATTTCATTTGTCTTTGCCTTTTCGAGTCGCTTCAATAACTGTGCTACAACATTCTCTAATATTTCATGCCATAAATAGGTAGTTGAGGAGGGAAAGCATCTCAAGGCCTTTAAGGCGTTTCATAAATGTTCCCCCTATTAATATGGGTATTACTTTGCACCTGCGGTCCTCCAAATCGTTCTGTTTTTGACTATTTCCTTCATTTTTCCATTTTTGGACAACAATGCCTCAATTTTTCATGCGATCCTTGATGAGGATCTGGGCCCGTCGTACTAAGTTAGCCAAACGTGTCGTCTTGCCAAATGGCAAAGAAGTTAGGTGTAGAATGTAACACCCCCACTTACCCGACAAAGGTACCCAAGGGTGTTACCATCTCGGTTTCCTGAGGTAGTTCATCAAAACGCCAATAACGAAATATTCATTACAATCAAAGTTTAAAGTCGTTACTAGGCAAATTACATAAGAAGGAAATGTCATTAGTACAACACATATATCTCTAGTGTAGTCTACGCCACCTTAATAAAGGTGACTCGCCACTCTCAAGCAAGTCGAATGAACGTACCATGTCTCGCTCGCAATCAAAGCCATACCTGTTATCTAACTTCTCCCCATATGATCCGAAATATCATATGGACCAACAAAAGCTTCCGCAATTAAATTCGGTGACAATTACACGGACAAACACACGTCAATTCCTGTAAAACATATGTATACACAACAATAATATGCACGACCCCATGACTCGACATACGTACTCCACGAATCTCATTATAACTCCCACACTATACTCCTTCCCATCTCATCACACAACCGGCGACGGCATCGCAACACCGTCCCAACAGCTGGAGCGCAGCCCGAGGTACTCGCATCGCAACACAAAGTACAACACGAACCCGGTAACCCGGACAATTAATTAATGTGCACATCCTCCTTGGGAGTGGGTCCCTCTAAGAAGCGATCCCAAGGCGTGAGGTCAATGTCCCACAAACACCTCCTCAATAACAACACCACTCTGAATATCATCACGTCGCCACCACTAAACTCAATACATCAAGCCACTACAACAACCATAACCATCACAAGCCACCATAATTCAAACATGCCAAATCCATCCAAACTCCAGAATTAACATAATACAAAGACACTATCACAATATACATTAACAAGAACTGAGTAGGGAGAACCCTACCTCATAGCAAGACCGTATGAGCAACCAAAGGAATCGCATCCGACTCACAAGATCGCCATCTCCTACATAACCACATAACATTATCATAAAACACTCTACAAATTGTTAGAAATCTAGATCTCTTAACTCAACATATTCATATATGTGATAATTTTAATTTAGTCATAAAATTAAAAGGTGATCTTATGCATGCAAACTATAAGAAAAATAAGGAAGAAATCTTCATTATTACAATGCTTTTTCGGATCTTAAGGGCACAAGAGAGTTCTCCTACTCTCTTGTTCTTGAGCTCTCCTTAATGGATGAACTAGGATTCAAGTGTAGAATCCCTCCCAAGGAATAATACCCAAGACAAACTCTTAATCAAATTAATATTATGATTACTAAAACAATATTAATTTAGTGTAAAATTGATCCAAAAATATTATTTGGTCTCTCTATGTTTCGGTTAAGAGAGAGGGAGGAGGAGGAAGGTTTTATCTTTCTAAAACTCTAATTTTAGATAATGAATGAATGAATTACACTAGTGAATATCATAGTGTATATTAGGTAAAAATAAGAAGAAAAACCAAGGTATTTTTCTTCTCAAAAACCGGGTGGAAGAGGGGAAAAGAAGGAGCCAATGCATGCACAAGGTTGCCTTCACAAGAACAAGTAGGCATGCATGGCTAGTATTAGGCGAACATGATTATGTTTACCACTAATATAATTAACCTAATATTTTCCTAATCCTCTCCAATATTTCGGTCATAATAGATAAAATGGATTCCATTTTATCTTTGTCAAATTTGTCAATTTGTCACATGTCATAAGTCACATAAAATTGTTATGTATTTTTATCATATTAAAAATCAACGTATTAATAAAAATACGTCATATACAAAATCGACTTAGTAATTCATAATTACTTGTACCAAAATAATTTACCAATTATAAATCACAACATCTTGTATTTATAATAATTTATTCATTCAAATGCAATTGTTTCCTTAAACAATAATTTCATCTAAGTAATAAAACAATTCGATTACTTAGACCGTATCTTATTTAATCAAATTTCAATGAGACATGTAAATATTACTTCCAAAATCGTCCGTCAATTTTAAGTAATTTAATTGACCCGTATCGTCATACGATCAATTAAATGATCAATTAAGAGTGTTACCCTTTAGGTATGACCTAAGGGGATCAATCGTCACCACCGTCTCACGACAAAGAATGTCAAACTCTAGTCAGCCAATCATTACCGATATGTGTGGACCAGTTGATAGTAAAAATTACTTCCCAATTGTATTCTTTAAAATGAGACTTAAACATGTGATCATCATGATCAACAGTTGTGATCGCATTATTGTCAGCGGACACATATTCCAACAATCTCCCACTTGTCCTCGACAAGTGTGCGTCACCAATTCTCTTGTCCTATTACTATCTCCCACTCAATGCAAGGTGTCTTTCAGGTCATACTTGCAAGTGATCATATCGAGAGTGGTTTCCTCGATCTGGAGAATAACTGATTGACCGGATTTATCCACCATGGATACATTCCGAGCGTGGCCACGCATTTCCAGTTCATTACTCCTCGAGTGGCCCTGAGATATTGTTATAACCCTGACTAGGGGTGGACAATTCCTATCGCACTCATTCCCTTCGACTAGCCACAACCATCATAACCCAAAATATGCCCATTTGACCCCATTTACGAAGGTCGTAGTAACACAAATCAAAGTTAATCTGAAACTGTGCCATCTTAGGCGAATAGTCTTTAGTCAAAAGAATCGACTCATTTGATTACTATAGTAGCTCTCGCCACGACCAGGCTATATAAATTTGCCAGAACTCTATAAGCGGTCATAAGGCCCGACAAAATGTTCCTAACAGTCTGCCTATGTGATCGACTAGTCATCTCACATGACTCTATGGCACTTGAACTTGCCATCAATCGCATCACACTCTAGTCACTTCGAGACGTCACCTCATAAAAGTGACTATGGGCAAATACTATGTTAATCCGTGTTTACTTTAACGGGGTTAAATTGTCACTACAACCCGTTTGGATGTAACAATGTATAAATTAAAGATAAAAGACAAATGTGATTATGAACATGAACAAAAACAACACTTTTTATTTCATTTCAAAATCTAACAAAAACTTGGTACACGTTTAAGTCCCATGGAGGCAACATGTCCATCATGCTTGGCCTGCGATAAAGGCTTGGTGAGTGGATCGGCTATGTTGTCATCCGTCCCAACCTTACAAATCGCAATTTCCTTTCTTTCAACGAAATCTCTTATTACATGATATTTTCTAAGTACATGTCTAGATCTATTACTAGACTTTGGCTCCTTATCTTGGACGATCGTTCCACTATTATCACAATAGAGAGTGATGGGATCATTGGCGGTAGGTACTACTCTTAGACCTTCCATGAATTGCTTGATCCACACAGCTTCCTTGGCAGCTTCTGATGCTGCAATGTACTCAGCCTCCGTTGTTGAATCCGCGGTTACAGCTTCCTTGAAGCTTCTCCAGCTAACGACACCACCATTGAGCATGAAAACGAAACCAGCTTGTGATTTCATGTCATCTCTATCCGTTTGAAAACTCGAGTCCGTGTATCCATTAACACGTAGCTCAGTGTCTCCTCCAAACACTAAGATAGAATCCTTAGTTCTTCTCAAGTACATAAGGATGTTCTTGACGGCTATCCAGTGAGTCTCTCCTGGATTTCCTTGATATCTACTCGTCATACTCAAGGCATACGAGACATTAGGACGTGTGCATATCATGGCGTACATGATTGATCCAACAACGGAAGCATAAGGGATCGTCTTCATGCGTTCAACATCATGGGGTTCGGAGGGAGATTGAGTCTTGCTCAATATCGTCCCAGTTACCATAGGTACCAAACCCCTTTTGGATTTGTCCATGCTGAACCGTCGAAGAATCTTATCAACATAAGACTCTTGACTTAGTGCCAATATCCTCTTGGATCTATCTCTATGGATCCGGATACCTAATATGCGTTGTGCTTCTCCTAAATCCTTCATTTGGAAGTGGTTACCTAACCACTTCTTAACAGAAGACAACATCGGAATATCATTTCCAATGAGTAGTATGTCATCGACATACAAGATTAGGAACACAACATTGCTCCCACTAAATTTCATGTATAAACATGGTTCCTCAACACTTCGAGTGAAACCATTCTCCTTTATAACATGATTGAATCGATGATTCCAACTTCTAGATGCTTGCTTAAGACCATAAATGGATCTCTTAAGTTTGCACACTTCGTTAGGATTTTTAGAATCAACAAAACCTTCGGGTTGTATCATGTACACCTCGTCTTCTAAATGCCCATTTGGAAAAGAGGTTTTGACATCCATTTGCCATATTTCATAATCATGAAATGCGGCGATCGCTAACAAAATCCGTATGGATCTTAGCATGGCTACGGGGGCGAAGGTCTCATCATAATGGAGACCTTGGACTTGGGTAAATCCTTTTGCCACTAGCCTAGCTTTGTAGACATCGTCATGTCCCTCTATGCCATTCTTGACTTTGAATATCCATTTGCATTGAAGAGGTCTTGCCGCTTTAGGCAAATCTACCAAGTCCCAAACTTGGTTTTCATGCATAGAATCCATTTCGGACTTCATGGCTTCAAGCCATAAGGAGGAATTTGGACTAGAGATTGCGGTCTTGTAGGTGGCGGGCTTGTCACTATCTATAAGCAAAACATCGAGTGTTCCATCTTCTTCGATAAGTCCCACATATCGATTGGGATGGCGAATAACTCGGCCCGTTCTTCTAAGAGGAGGAGGAATAACCGCGTTAGATGACGAAGGAACTTCTTCTTGCGTCTCTATCTCGGTTTGTGGCTCTTGAACTTCATCAAGTTCAAAATTTCTCCTACTCTGTCTCCTAGAAATAAAATCACTTTCTAGGAAGATAGCATCTCGAGACACAAACACTTTGTTCTCTTGCGGCTTATAGAAGTTATAGCCTCGTGAGGCCATGGGATATCCTACAAAAATGCATTTTTCGGATCGTGGTGCCAACTTATTATCATTTTTAATTTTGACATAAGCATCACAACCCCAAATTTTCATATGGGATAGATTTGGAACTTTTTCTCTCCATATCTCATATGGAGTCTTTTCAGTTGCTTTGGTTGGACTTACGTTCAAAGATTTTATTGCGGTTTGAATTGTGAATCCCCAAAACGAGTTCGGTAACTCGGTTTGACTCATCATCGATCGAACCATATCAAGTAGGGTTCGATTCCTCCTTTCGGCAACACCATTGAGTTGTGGTGTTCCGGGTGGAGTAAGTTGTGATATAATACCACAACCTTTCAAGTGTGAATCAAATTCAAGGCTAAGATACTCTCCACCACGATCGGATCGTAGTGCCTTAATCCTTTTGTTCAATTGGTTCTCTACTTCGTTTTGAAATTCTTTGAATTTCTCAAACGCTTCACTTTTATGTTTCATCAAATAGATATACCCATATCTACTCAAGTCATCGGTGAAGGTTATGAAGTAGTCATAATTTCCACGAGCGGTGATACTCATTGGTCCACACACATCGGTATGTATGATTCCTAATAGTTCACTAGCTCGTGTCCCTTTACAACTAAAAGGATTACGAGTCATTTTGCCAAGTAGGCAATATTCGCATGTACCATATGATTGATAATTAAATGGTGTAATCACATTACTTGAAATTAATCTTTTAATGCGATTCTCGTTTATGTGACCTAATCGACAATGCCAAATGAACGATTCATTTGGGTCACTTGATTTGAGTTTCTTTGATTGAATGTTATAGATATCATTAATTGGACTTGAGGTCTCTAAAATGTAAATGCCATTGATGGAAGAAGCTTGGCCTATAACCAAATCCTTCCTTGAAATAGTACAACGATTGTTCTTAATGACAAAACAAAATCCATCCATGTCTAGCATAGCGATAGAAATAATGTTTTTAGAGAGTGTAGGCACATAAAAACAATTATGTAAATACAACTTAAATCTATTAGGCAAAGTTAATACATAAGTTCCTTTGGATTCGGCCGCTACTCGAGCTCCATTTCCAAGGCGTAGATCCATATCTCCTTTGCTAAGCCTCTTCACGTCTCTTAAACCCGGTAAATGATTACAAAGGTGAGAACCACAACCGGTATCCAGTACCCATGTCGTAGTGGAAGTATAATTTATATCAATAACATAAATTTCCTTAGGAATTTTACCTTTTGGAACGATCATTCCTTCCCTTATATTTCGTAAATATATGGGACAATTCCTAAGCCAATGTCCCATGCCATAGCAATAATGGCACTCATCATTAACTTGCTTGAAGTTTTTCACTTTCTTTCCCTTCTTCTTGAACTTTTTGCCCTTTGAAGCAAGAACTTGATTGCTTGGGCTCCCACTAGTTTTGGCATCTTTATCTTCCAGAGACAAAGACCCTATAGATTGTATGAGGTAGTCTTCCCGAGATGGGCTCACACGAGATCTAGTAGTAGTAGGTGGTCTAGTAGAAGTGATGAAGTTAAGGTTTCCATCCGAAACTATCCCAAAATGAAGTTCTCTAGTAGTGTCGAAATCATTGTTGGAGCAAACGTCGTCAAAAACATTGTGGTATGACTCAATAGTTATTGGTGCGGTAGCGTTTGATGGATTCATTGTAATGAACTACAAATATGGAGGAAAAGGAAATATTAACATTTTCTCTTTTTAAATCATACTTGTAATTAAATTAACAAGATATGACACACAATATCTATATCTTGTTAATATAAATGATTCCAAGACCCAAATTCATATTAACTTAGGGCACGGTGTGCCGAAATACCCTTTATTAACATAACTCGGTGGATTAACCTTTTAATCGATTCTATTTTTAGAACTCTTGGTCGATAAAATTTACATTAATATTTATCTCTAGCCCGAAACACATCCGGAAATCGTCGTGAATACTTTCGTTGAGTACAACCCAAATTTCGAATAAATGTGTCCATAATCCAAACCCATATCAACTTAGGGCACGGTGTGCCGAAATACCCCTCATTAACATGAATTCGGTGGATAGACATTTATCACCCACTTCCCCTACGTAACAAGGTTTGTACCCCGGTAGGGCCGAGTGCACTCCCTCGCGAAATAGGTTTTCATGGTTTCTACTATTTGGTAAGGCTATGTCTCAATTGATTGTTTTAGCGAGAGGTCATGTCAATTTATTATCTATCACGTTTTAAGTGAACTAAAGCGGTGAACTACGATAATTCTAATTGACACGGTCGATATACTCGATTAAATGATAATGCATGTTTTAGTTATGGCGATTTAGCGATGCATGCAACATATAAATTAAATGCAAAACATAAAAATAAATCCTAGTATGGCCTTCCTAAAATAGAAAATCTAATTAACTATTACATATTCGGAAACCAACTCCATTGGTCCCTTGAACTTCGGTTATGGCACGCATCTCGAGGTAACACCGTCTTTATGTATCGCCTTCTTGAGTGACACCGTCTTCAAGGAACTCCGGAATTAATAAATTACATAACAAATTACATAATTTTCTATAATACATTTGTAACTAAAATAAAATAAATCTATTAAATTACAAGACGGTGATACGAGATCACAATAAATTACAACCGAATTGATATTCCCATATATTTCGGGTAATACCAATAAAAAGTAAGGCCATATTAAGTAAAAATTACATAATTCAAAAATTACATAAAATAAAATTATGACAATCATAAATAAAATGCAGCATTATAATATGTATGAACATGCCCAATTTTATGCTAAATCGCCTTTAAGGAGCCAATATCGTATATTACACGGTTTTTACGGATTTGCGTGATTCAACGTTTTATAATCACAAAAATTACATAAATTCATATTTATGCACAAGTTAATTACCCTAACCTCTTAGGACTCAAAATTAGTCTCCACTAACTATTTGACTATAATTAACTCATATTTCTTAAAATTGTTCATTAATGGACCTAAAATTACAATAAAAATGCTATAAACTTCAATTAAATCACAAAAAATTCCAAATAAATTCAAAATTTGAAATTTAAACTTATGAACATTCTGGAAAAATACCATGACACTCATAATGTTCAAAAATTTAGGTTAAAATTTCGTAAAATTATCGGAAAAATTATGTTGCGGTTTATCGGATTTATCAATAAAAACATAAAAACATGAGAAAAATTATATTCATCAACTTTTCAATTTTAGATCTGAAAAAGATAATAAAATGCAACATGTGACGTTTTTCCTTAGTCATGGAGTATGTTTTAGCAATTATTCACTAATTAAGTCACTATTTATGTTATTTTTCATCAAAAATTCATAAATCATGCAAAATGACTTCAATATAGCCTATTATTTTACACACATCTTATAAAATTACATGTGACAACATACTAAATTTCTATGACCAGATTCGAAATTTATCTCATATTAACCTATTTCTCATTTAAATTCGATTTTTATCATGAAAAATCCATATTTCGAGCATAAGAACTCCAAAAATTATGAAACTTTACAGGTCATCTAAAAATAAAACATGTGATAATATATCCAAAAATCACTGATACATTCGAAGTTTAGCTAATTTTAGTCCGAAAATGACATTTTAATCATAAAATCATATTTTTAATGCAATTATTATATAAGATGAACAATAAAAATCCATAAATTAACCAAAATATCCTAAAACCATTTTAGGACCAGAAACTTTAACATGCATAATTTTATTTCGTGATATATCATAATAACACAAATTTACAAGTTTTATATGTTAATCGTATAACTCGGAAAAACTATAACCGATTTGCATGCAAACAACCAAGGCGCTCTGATACCACTTGTTAGAAATCTAGATCTCTTTACTCAATATATTCATATATGTTATAATTTTAATTTAGTCATAAAAATAAAAGGTGATCTTATGCATGCAAACTATAAGAAAAATAAGGAAGAAATCTTCATTCTTACAATGCTTTTTCGGATCTTAAGGGCACAAGAGAGATCTCCTACTCTCTTGTTCTTGAGCTCTCCTTAATGGATGAACTAGGATTCAAGTGTAGAATCCCACCCAAGGAATAATACCCAAGGCAAACTCTTAATCAAATTAATATTATGATTACTAGAACAATATTAATTTATTGTAAAATTGACCCAAAAATATTATTTGGTCTCTCTATGTTTCGGTTAAGAGAGATGGAGGAGGAGGAAGGTTTTATCTTTCTAAAACTCTAATTTTACATAATGAATGAATGAATTACACTAGTGAATATCATAGTGTATATTAGGTAAAAATAAGAAGAAAAACCAAGGTATTTTTCTTCTCAAAAACCGGGTGGAAGAGGCGAAAAGAAGGAGCCAATGCATGCACAAGGTTGCCTTCACAAGAACAAGTAGGCATGCATGGCTAGTATTAGGCAAACATGATTATGTTTACCACTAATATAATTAACCTAATATTTTCCTAATCCTCTCCAATATTTCGGTCATAATAGATAAAATGGATTCCATTTTATCTTTGTCAAATTTGTCAATTTGTCACATGTCATATGTCACATGAAATTGTTATGTATTTTTATCATATTAAAAATCAACGTATTAATAAAAATACGTCATATACAAAATCGACTTAGTAATTCATAATTACTTGTATTGAAATAATTTACCAATTATAAATCACAACATCTTGTATTTATAATAATTTATTCATTCAAATGCAATTGTTTCCTTAAACAATAATTTCATCTAAGTAATAAAACAATTCGATTACTTAGACCGTATCTTATTTAATCAAATTTCAATGAGACACGTAAATATTACTTCCAAAATCGTCCGTCAATTTTAAGTAATTTAATTGACCCGTATCGTCATACGATCAATTAAATGATCAATTAAGAGTGTTACCCTTTCGGTATGACCTAAGGGGATCAACTGGTCACCACCGTCTCACGACAGTAATGTCAAACTCTAGTCAGCCAATCATTACCGATATGTGTGGACCAAATTGACAAGAAAATTACTTCCCAATTGTATTCTTTAAAATGAGACTTAAACATGTGATCATCATGATCAACAGTTGTGATCGCATTATTGTCGGAGGACACATATTCCAACAATCTCCCACTTGTCCTCGACAAGTGTGCGTCACCAATTCTCTTGTCCTATTACTATCTCCCACTCAATGCAAGGTGTCTTTCAGGTCGTACTTGCAAGTGATCATATCGAGAGTGGTTTCCTCGATCTGGAGAATAACTGATTGACCGGATTTATCCACCATGGATACATTCCGAGCGTGGCCACGCATTTCCAGTTCATTACTCCTCGAGTGGCCCTGAGATATTGTTATAACCCTGACTAGGGTGGACAATTCCTATCGCACTCATTCCCTTCGACTAGCCACAACAATCATAACCCAAAATATGCCCATTTGACCCCATTTACGAAGGTCGTAGTAACACAAATCAAAGTTAATCTGAAACTGTGCCATCTTAGGCGAATAGTCTTTAGTCAAAAGAATCGACTCATTTGATTACTATAGTAGCTCTCGCCACGACCAGGCTATATAAATTTGCCAGAACTCTATAAGCGGTCATAAGGCCCGACAAAATGTTCCTAACAATCACTTTATGTGATCGACTAGTCATCTCACATGACTCTATGGCACTTGAACTTTCCATCAATCGCATCACACTCTAGTCACTTCGAGATGTCACCTCATACAAGTGACTATGCGCAAATACTATGTTAATCCGTGTTCACTTTAACGGGGTTTAATTGTCACTACAACCCGTTTGGATGTAACAATGTATAAATTAAAGATAAAAGACAAATGTGATTATGAACATGAACAAAAACAACACTTTTTATTTCATTTCAAAATCTAACAAAAACTTGGTACACGTTTAAGTCCCATGGACGCAACATGTCCATCATGCTTGGCCTGCGATAAAGGCTTGGTGAGCGGATCGGCTATGTTGTCATCCGTCCCAACCTTACAAATCACAATTTCCTTTCTTTCAATGAAATCTCTTATTACATGATATTTTCTAAGTACATGTCTAGATCTATAACTAGACTTTGGCTCCTTAGCTTGGAAGATCGTCCCACTATTATCACAATAGAGAGTGATGGTATCATTGGCGGTAGGTACTACTCTTAGACCTTCCATGAATTGCCTGATCCACACAGCTTCCTTGGCGAGCTTCGATGCTTTGCAATGTACTCACCTCTGTTGTTGAATCCGCGATTCTGACTTCCTTGAAGCTTCTCCAGCTTACGGCACCACCATTGAGCATGAAAACGAAACCAGCTTGTGATTTCATGTCATCTCTATCCGTTTGAAAACTCGAGTCCGTGTATCCATTAACACGTAGCTCAGTGTCTCCTCCAAACACTAAGATAGAATCCTTAGTTCTTCTCAAGTACATAAGGATGTTCTTGACGGCTATCCAGTGACTCTCTCCTGGATTTCCTTGATATCTACTCGTCATACTCAAGGCATACGAGACATCAGGACATGTGTATATCATGGCGTACATGATTGATCCAACAGCGGAAGCATAAGGGATCGTCTTCATGCGTTCAACATCATGGGGTTCGGAGGGAGATTGAGTCTTGCTCAATATCGTCCCAGTTACCATAGGTACCAAACCCCTTTTGGATTTGTCCATGCTGAACCGTCGAAGAATCTTATCAACATAAGACTCTTGACTTAGTGCCAATATCCTCTTGGATCTATCTCTATGGATCCGGATACCTAATATGCGTTGTGCTTCTCCTAAATCCTTCATTTGGAAGTGGTTACCTAACCACTTCTTAACAGAAGACAACATCGGAATATCATTTCCAATGAGTAGTATGTCATCGACATACAAGATTAGGAACACAACATTGCTCCCACTAAATTTCATGTATAAACATGGTTCCTCAACACTTCGAGTGAAACCATTCTCCTTTATAACATGATTGAATCGATGATTCCAACTTCTAGATGCTTGCTTAAGACCATAAATGGATCTCTTAAGTTTGCACACTTCGTTAGGATTTTTAGAATCAACAAAATCTTCGGGTTGTATCATGTACACCTCGTCTTCTAAATGCCTATTTAGAAAAGCGGTTTTGACATCCATTTGCCATATTTCATAATAATGAAATGCGGCGATCGCTAACAAAATCCGTATGGATCTTAGCATGGCTACGGGGGCGAAGGTCTCATCATAATGGAGACCTTGGACTTGGGTAAATCCTTTTGCCACTAGCCTAGCTTTGTAGACATCATCATGTCCCTCTATGCCATTCTTGAATTTGAATATCCATTTGCATTGAAGAGGTCTTGCCGCTTTAGGCAAATCTACCAAGTCCCAAACTTGGTTTTCATGCATAGAATCCATTTCGGACTTCATGGCTTCAAGCCATAAGGAGGAATTTGGACTAGAGATTGCGGCCTTGTAGGTGGCGGGCTTGTCACTATCTATAAGCAACACATCGAGTGTTCCATCTTCTTCGATAAGTCCCACATATCGATCGGGATGGCGAATAACTCGGCCCGTTCTTCTAAGAGGAGGAGGAATAACCGCGTTAGATGACGAAGGAACTTCTTCTTGCGTCTCTATCTCGGTTTGTGGCTCTTGAACTTCATCAAGTTCAAAATTTCTCCCACTCTGTCTCCTAGAAATAAAATCACTTTCTAGGAAGACAGCATCTCGAGACACAAACACTTTGTTCTCTTGCGGCTTATAGAAGTTATAGCCTCGTGAGGCCATGGGATATCCTACAAAAATGCATTTTTCGGATCGTGGTGCCAACTTATTATCATTTTTAATTTTGACATAAGCATCACAACCCCAAATTTTCATATGGGATAGATTTGGAACCTTTTCTCTCCATATCTCATATGGAGTCTTTTCAGTTGCTTTGGTTGGACTTACGTTCAAAGATTTTATTGCGGTTTGAATTGTGAATCCCCAAAACGAGTTCGGTAACTCGGTTTGACTCATCATCGATCGAACCATATCAAGTAGGGTTCGATTCCTCCTTTCGGCAACACCATTGAGTTGTGGTGTTCCGGGTGGAGTAAGTTGTGATATAATACCACAACCTTTCAAGTGTGAATCAAATTCAAGGCTAAGATACTCTCCACCACGATCGGATCGTAGTGCCTTAATCCTTTTGTTCAATTGGTTCTCTACTTCGTTTTGAAATTCTTTGAATTTCTCAAACGCTTCACTTTTATGTTTCATCAAATAGATATACCCATATCTACTCAAGTCATCGGTGAAGGTTATGAAGTAGTCATAATTTCCACGAGCGGTGATACTCATTGGTCCACACACATCGGTATGTATGAGTCCTAATAGTTCATTAGCTCGTGTCCCTTTACAACTAAAAGGATTACGAGTCATTTTGGCAAGTAGGCAATATTCGCATGTACCATATGATTGATAATCAAATGGTGTAATCAAATTACTTGAAATTAATCTTTTAATGCGATTCTCGTTTATGTGACCTAACCGACAATGCCAAATGAACGATTTATTTGGGTCACTTGATTTGAGTTTCTTTGATTGAATGTTATAGACATCATTAATTGGACTTGAGGTCTCTAAAATGTAAATGCCATTGATGGAAGAAGCTTGGCCTATAACCAAATCATTCCTTGAAATAGTACAACGATTGTTCTTAATGACAAAACAAAATCCATCCATGTCTAGCATAGCGATAGAAATAATGTTTTTAGAGAGTATAGGCACATAAAAACAATTATGTAAATACAACTTAAATCCATTAGGCAAAGCTAATACATAAGTTCCTTTGGATTCGGCCGCTACTCGAGCTCCATTTCCAAGGCGTAGATCCACATCTCCTTTGCTAAGCCTCTTCACGTCTCTTAAACCCTGTAAATGATTACAAAGGTGAGAACCACAACCGGTATCCAGTACCCATGTCGTAGTGGAAGTATAATTTATATCAATAACATAAATTTCCTTAGGAATTTTACCTTTTGGAACGATGATTCCTTCCCTTATATTTCGCAAATATATCGGACAATTCCTAAGCCAATGTCCCATGCCATAGCAATAATGGCACTCATCATTAACTTGCTTGAAGTTTTTCACTTTCTTTCCCTTCTTCTTGAACTTTTTGCCCTTTGAAGCAAGAACTTGATTGCTTGAGCTCCCACTAGTTTTGGCATCTTTATCTTCCAGAGACAAAGACCCTATAGATTGTATGAGGTAGTCTTCCTGAGACGGGCTCACACGAGATCTAGTAGTAGTAGGTGGTCTAGTAGAAGTGATGAAGTTAAGGTTTCCATCCGAACCTATCCCAAAATGAAGTTCTCTAGTAGTGTCAAAATCATTGTTGGAGCAAACGTCGTCAAAAACATTGTGGTATGACTCAATAGTTATTGGTGCGGTAGCGTTTGATGGATTCATTGTAATGAACTACAAATATGGAGGAAAAGGAAATATTAACCTTTTGTCTTTTTAAATCATACTTGTAATTAAATTAACAAGATATGAACATTTATATAGTGACCTCTACCCAACTATTATAAATGATTCCAAGACCCAAATTCATATTAACTTAGGGCACGGTTTGCCGAAATACCCTTCATTAACATAACTCGGTGGATTAACCTTTTAATCGATTCTACTTTTAGAACTCTTGGTCGATAAAATTTACATTAATATTTATCTCTAGCCCGAAACACATCCGGAAATCGTCGTGAATACTTTCGTTGAGTACAACCTAAATTTCGAATAAATGTGTCCATAATCCAAACCCATATCAACTTAGGGCACGGTGTGCCGAAATACCCCTCATTAACATGAATTCGGTGGATAGACATTTATCACCCACTTCCCCTACGTAACAAGGTTTGTACCCCGGTAGGGCCGAGTGCACTCCCTCGCGAAATAGGTTTTCATGGTTTCTACTATTTGGTAAGGCTATGTCTCAATTGATTGTTTTAGCGAGAGGTCATGTCAATTTATTATCTATCACGTTTTAAGTGAACTAAAGCGGTGAACTACGATAATTTTAATTGACACGGTCGATATACTCGATTAAATGATAATGCATGTTTTAGTTATGGCGATTTAGCGATGCATGCAACATATAAATTAAATGCAAAACATAAAAATAAATCCTAGTATGGCCTTCCTAAAATAGAAAATGTGACACCCTCATTTATTGCGGAAAAGTAAACACGTAAATTCTACAGAAAAACTGGTAGGATATGTTTGTAATTGGTTCAACTAGCCAAAAACCTGTAATTTCAAAAATTTTCTAAACCAATCACAACATTTCCAACATTCCCAAGAGGCGGGTGCCAAAACCTGCAATGCTAACGAACTACTTTACATGCCATAGCTAACGATAAGAAAATGTAATGATACAAACCCAAAATAGAAAAGGGAGACATATGTCCCTAAAATGTATGTGACATAAAAAGGGTTTAAGGTCACAATGAAATAAAACCAGTCTAGGTTCCAGGGTTACTTTACTCGCTAGCTCGTCCGTGTACCCCATATATGCATCACCTACCTGTCATTCGCATTTTATACAAATACGAAAGCCACAGTCAGTGGGGAGTAACTCCGAGTTCTCCCAGCCACGAAATGTCATAATTAATATAACATGTAAACATAAGAATATGAATACGAATCACACACTGCCTTAGCATATAGATGCTAAGGCAATCGTGCTTATCATGAACAACAATATAACAACACATAGTCCTAGCATGTGAATACTAGACCGACTCATACTACACTATCATGTGAATCACATAACATCCAGGAATCCAAACTCTATCAACCATAGCCGGCTTGCATCTCACCTTCTATGATTCATAGAATCATCAAACAAGAAAGGGCAATATATCAAAGACAGGCATAAGTTCTTAGTCCCGTCAATAGTCACTTTGTAACTCAAGTCTATACCACGAGGTAGGGAAGGTAATCGAACCGGTTTCTTGGCTCAGCGGTTACTATTAAGAAAACATGGCCAAGAGACAACACAACCCTAGCCTAAAATCTGCGCAGACCTAGACATGCGGATACACACCACCGCACCCAAGACTCACAACTTTTTTTAAAACAAAGTGAAGTGAGTACCCTAAGGACACCACCGAAGGGTCGGCTAGTACTTAAGCTGACCCCATACTATCAAAATAAGTACCGAGGTCATGCCCCAACTTGGATATAAATCCACTAGTCAGGAACACAAAGGCTATCAAGCAGTGAACATATACTCGTCAAAGACTATAAAGACCTATCTATGATGAAGGCCGAAATACTCACCTAGGACCTAGTCACAGCTAGTCCCAGCTTGAATATTTTAGCCCACACCACCCAAGACTCACCACATAAGTCAAGTAAGACACCCACTTAACCTTAAGAGGGCAAAAAGTCCTACTTACCAACATAAATTCTAACATTCTATCATGTGAAAGCTATATAAATGTCTATTTACAGCATACAATCCCAACAGTTCCTCAATAAGAATTCAATACTAATTTCCAATCCTAGCAATTATAACAATATAAAAGGCTTTAGGGGAAACTAGGGCCATTTCTACAATACAAGTCACTATTAAATTCAATAAACTATACATGTGAACAAAAGCTTGGTCAATGGCCTAAAACAAGAAAAAGGCCGATTATCTAAATCATTCAACCGAATTTTTACCCGCAACCCCAGCCCTGCGACAGGTACGGGTCAAATTGCGGCTGACCAATCACTCAATTAACTGACATCGCATCAGTCAAAGGGACTAAGGCTCAGTTTTCGGCACAATCAACAAAACATTACCATTATAGCTATAAAATTCATTTCCATACTAATATGTGAACTTGTACTTACAAAAGACATGAATTTGACTCATATTTTCATGTGAAATAAACTACTCAAATAACATTCACAAAATCACACAAGAAAACAAAGAATGTGACATTTATTCGTCGAGTAACTCGGAATAGTTACCTTACGCTAGCAAAGAGACAAGTAAAAACTTGAGAAAGCTTCAAAAACCCAAAACTACTCTTCATCTTCAACCCCATATGAGCCACCTAAAATAATTATGTGAAAGGACGATATTAACGAATTATCTTTATATAAAATATGAGACGTAAATTAATTTAATTATATTTTAAATAAACCAAACTAGCGTCAAAATAATTTATAGATACGGCCCAAACTCGCGACTTAGCCGAGCCATTTGCCTAGGCCACGGCCAAAGCCATCGCCTTAGGCCACGGCCAGGCCACTGCCTAGGCCACGGCCAGGCCACGGCCACGCTAGCTATCTTTGCTAGGGTCTGCCAAAGCTACAGCCACGGCCAGTGCGGAGGCCACGGCCAGGCTACACCCTCTTGTCCCGGCCGTCTTAGGACGGTTTCCTAGGCCAAACCACGACGGATACCACCCAAACAAAAGACCCAAACCCAACATGTACATGTACTTGAGACGTTAGCAAAGAGGTTGGTTCAATTTAACATAAAGAAACCTGTCAAAACAGCCCGCTAAAATCGCTCGACAAAACCCATTTTCATGGTTCAAAAAGCTCATTTGTGACCGTCTTAAGACGAAATTTTAAGCATTAAAATGATAGTATTCACCCAATTAAATTACCCAACATAATCACCCACTTCACCATGAATCCAAAGGTACCAACTTTTCTCAAAATGGATAAATAAAACTTGTATAAAACCGTCTCAAACCAACACCACATGAACATTCAATTATGAAAATTTCCCCAAATTATGACCATACGAGTCTTAGTCAAAGAAATCGACAATTTAAACACAATACTCTTGTAAAAGATTTCCACAAAACCTATTAACACCAAAACCAAATAGAGTGTCCTGGCAATATGTCGAAAATCAATTTCAATGGCTAAGCTCTTTATCCTTTTCAAATTCGTACAAATTCTATCAATCCTAGTTATCAGCACTATCACCAATTTCACCAACCAATATGTTAATCACAAGATTAAGTGGTCAACTAATAATGAGCCAAAACCAAGAGTAGACGATAACCCCTGCAAAGTCACTCTTGAACATTAAGATTTATTCCTTGATAAGTCCATAATTTCTTTGACTACTAGCTTAAGCCATCACACTAAATTACTAATCATTCCAATACAAATAATTCCAAATAATAATGATAAAGCTACTACTCAACTTCTCGTCATGTACTTGATGTACCACTAGGCAATAACTAAGCACAATTCCAACCATCCGTCCGTATAATACGTTGCTAGCAATTTCTTATTCTAATCAGTAATCAAAACCTTCAAAGCCTAAATTTCTAATAGCACAATCCGTATAACTCACAAATTGACCTCATTGATAATCTCAACCCCGAACAATAATAAGAATAATAGGATCGGTTGAATCGTGTTACCTTAAACGCCCCTTATTCTTCGAATAAATGGTCCACAAGGCACGAGCCTCACCCCGGGTCTTCGAATCCTTCATAAAAGGGCAAGAAAACGGAATAAAGAAGCTAAAAGACGACACTTTTATAAGACGGCGAAAGACGAAACCACTACAAAAAGGAGACTTTCTTACCTTAAAAGGAGGAGGAAGGAAAGGGGAAGAGAATGGTACAAAAATTACGGAATTTGGTCGAGAAATGGGCCGGGATCTGAGGTTTTTGCGATCGAAAAATGGTGACGGTGCTATGTTGTTCTTGCTGCTGTTGTTTATTCGAAATGAAGGAAAAGAAGAAAAGAGGGAGTATGTGTGTGTGTGCATTTACACGGTCCACAACAAAAAAAAAATAATAATAATAATAATTAGACACCAGCTAGCTTGCTAGCTTCTAATTATACGTACGTTTCTTCATCGTTAAGTAATTTCGTTCGTTTTTAAAACCGTCTCGAGTCAATAAAAATCGGTTTTTAGTAAAAGTTTCAGTAATAAAACGGAATTAATAATAAATAAATTTAATGAGTGAAAATAAAATAAACTCAGCTAGTTAACGGAAATAATACGATATCAGCTTGAATCGGAATTATTAACGATTTTTACTAAATTAGCGGATATTAATAAAAATTGCTAATTTAGTGAAATAAGCTCAAAATAGCTAATTGGACGGTTTTGTTCCCAAAATCCATCTCGGGTTTACTTAAAACAACTTTCATAAGGACTCGTAAAGAAACGGAAATTATTAAATAAATAAACTCGAACTAACTTTAAATAAACTTATTAATGATTATTAAAATTAACGTATCGAATTATGATGAATTAACTAATTAGCTAAGAAAATAAATATATAAATTGTTAACCAACGAAATTAAATATAAAGTAGCAATTAAAAGAATTTTATCCAACTTATTAAAATACGGGGTGTTACAATCACCCCATCTTTTTAAAAAGTTTCGTCCTCGAAACTTGAAAGTAGAAATGGAAGGTTATGAAAATAAAACTGGAATTGAGATCGGTAACTAAAACATTTAAAAGGTTACTTATTGTAAGAATCAAAATTTTTTTCAAGAATTTCAACTAAAATTTTCCGACAGAACCAGACTCTCATCAGCGGAACGGAAGTGTTCTCGTTACGTATTCAAGAACATCACATTCCAAATCAAAGATAAGGTCAAAAGGCAAATTATTTGTATAAGTCAAAATCAAAATACCTTCAAAAACATTAATGAAGAGTTTTCAAAAATATAAGTCTCATTCATGGAACGGAAATGCTCTTGTCGCGCACACAAGAACGCTAACTTTTCCAAGTCAGAGACAGATTTAAAACAAATACTATTCGCCGACAAGCGTAGAACAAGTTATCAAACGTTTCCAATAACTAGTTCTAACATCCGATCAACGTTAAAATCAAAATAAGGGAAAGGTAATCTCCTCAAATGTTCTTTTGCAAAAAGCCAAAGTAGAAATAAAGGTTTCACCTTTAAACTAAAAGGGGAGTTAAATTTCTGAAATATAATATTAAACTTTGACAGAGGCATCATAATAGATCAAAGTGAATAGAAATTGGATAAAATTTACAAAAATCTCAGGTTTAGCAACTCCAAACCATGATAAAGAAGTCTATACTCAAAGAACAATTAGAGAATTAAATCGAATTTTCATTTTCCAAATCTTTACAAATAGGGAAAATTTTGTAATAGTAACATAAATTTTTAACAACGAACCAAAAATAGTAGTTTGAAATATTTAGAAATCGTGTGAAATGAAAAGTAAGTTAGTCATCATAGATACAAGTATGCTAAGAGGGTTCAAGCTTAACCAACAAAAGAGGTATGATGAACTTCCTAAGGATAAGAATTGAAGTCAAATTTACAAGGATGTCAAAGATAGAGTTTCACAATATACGAGTGTCAAACTTAAAGGAGGAGCAAGATGAAGCGAGGAAAGGAGGTATGAACGGTAACGCTTATGATCGAGGAGAAAGGGAATTTAGACAACAAGGAAACTTAAGCAACATGTCAGGGTGTGAGACTAAAAGAGTCGAATCATAAAGATAACTAGTTAACAACCAGTAAGAGATATTAGAATTAGGGAGGTATTCAAGACAAGGAATTAACGAATAAACTTTTATACTTAAGAGTCAAATCCAACCAAGGTTAACACCTCACAAAAGAAAGAGAACTATCTAAAAGGCGTTAAGGGAGGATTAGCAAGGGTGAAAGGACAAGTTGGGAGGATACAAATGTAACTTCCTAGGAAGAAGAATAGAGAGTTTAAAAGAAGGATAGGCACCAAGAGATTAAGAATAAGGCAAGATACACAAATAATAAGGAACATCTTCAAGGAAGGAAAAGCATTCTTCAATACTTGAACAAATCTTCAATCTTCGGCAAAAGGCACTAAATCTTGATCTTCGTAAAATATAAGTGTCCTTTCAATGGAACGGAGATACTCTTGGCGATCACTCAAGAACATCAATATTCCAATTCAAAGACATAAAAATACATTTTTACACCAACAAATGATAAAACTAATTATCAGACGTCTCCAATAACAAGCTTTAACACTAATTGACGTTAAAACCAGTGAAAAACATTAAAATATTTTCAAAACCTTTAGTTCCAAATTTTTTTATAATAAGGGTAATAACTCCATTAGCTATAGATAAGCTCACGGTCATTGATCCAAGAACGCAACAATTATTAAATGACAATCAACAAACATGTTAGTACCTAACAAAGAACAAACACAAAGAGACTACAACATAAGATCCTAAATCTACCCATCCTACCCATCTCTCAAGTTTATTATTTTAATGTCAAGTTATTTATATTGGGGTGCACAAACGTGCGTCGGAAGCAAATATGCTCTGATACCAACTGTGACACCCTCATTTATTGCGGAAAAGTAAACACGTAAATTCTACAGAAAAACTGGTAGGATATGTTTGTAATTGGTTCAACTAGCCAAAAACCTGTAATTTCAAAAATTTTCTAAACCAATCACAACATTTCCAACATTCCCAAGAGGCGGGTGCCAAAACCTGCAATGCTAACGAACTACTTTACATGCCATAGCTAACGATAAGAAAATGTAATGATACAAACCCAAAATAGAAAAGGGAGACATATGTCCCTAAAATGTATGTGACATAAAAAGGGTTTAAGGTCACAATGAAATAAAACCAGTCTAGGTTCCAGGGTTACTTTACTCGCTAGCTCGTCCGTGTACCCCATATATGCATCACCTACCTGTCATTCGCATTTTATACAAATACGAAAGCCACAGTCAGTGGGGAGTAACTCCGAGTTCTCCCAGCCACGAAATGTCATAATTAATATAACATGTAAACATAAGAATATGAATACGAATCACACACTGCCTTAGCATATAGATGCTAAGGCAATCGTGCTTATCATGAACAACAATATAACAACACATAGTCCTAGCATGTGAATACTAGACCGACTCATACTACACTATCATGTGAATCACATAACATCCAGGAATCCAAACTCTATCAACCATAGCCGGCTTGCATCTCACCTTCTATGATTCATAGAATCATCAAACAAGAAAGGGCAATATATCAAAGACAGGCATAAGTTCTTAGTCCCGTCAATAGTCACTTTGTAACTCAAGTCTATACCACGAGGTAGGGAAGGTAATCGAACCGGTTTCTTGGCTCAGCGGTTACTATTAAGAAAACATGGCCAAGAGACAACACAACCCTAGCCTAAAATCTGCGCAGACCTAGACATGCGGATACACACCACCGCACCCAAGACTCACAACTTTTTTTTAAAACAAAGTGAAGTGAGTACCCTAAGGACACCACCGAAGGGTCGGCTAGTACTTAAGCTGACCCCATACTATCAAAATTAGTACCTGAGGTCATGCCCCAACTTGGATAAACATCCACTAGTCAGGAACACAAAGGCTATCAAGCAGTGAACATATACTCGTCAAAGACTATAAAGACCTATCTATGATGAAGGCCGAAATACTCACCTAGGACCTAGTCACAAAATAGTCCCGGCTTGAATATTTTAGCCCACACCACCCAAGACTCACCACATAAGTCAAGTAAGACACCCACTTAACCTTAAGAGGGCAAAAAGTCCTACTTACCAACATAAATTCTAACATTCTATCATGTGAAAGCTATATAAATGTCTATTTACAGCATACAATCCCAACAGTTCCTCAATAAGAATTCAATACTAATTTCCAATCCTAGCAATTATAACAATATAAAAGGCTTTAGGGGAAACTAGGGCCATTTCTACAATACAAGTCACTATTAAATTCAATAAACTATACATGTGAACAAAAGCTTGGTCAATGGCCTAAAACAAGAAAAAGGCCGATTATCTAAATCATTGTATCAGAGTTTTTACCCGCAACCCCAGCCCTGCGACAGGTACGGGTCAAATTGCGGCTGACCAATCACTCAATTAACTGACATCGCATCAGTCAAAGGGACTAAGGCTCAGTTTTCGGCACAATCAACAAAACATTACCATTATAGCTATAAAATTCATTTCCATACTAATATGTGAACTTGTACTTACAAAAGACATGAATTTGACTCATATTTTCATGTGAAATAAACTACTCAAATAACATTCACAAAATCACACAAGAAAACAAAGAATGTGACATTTATTCGTCGAGTAACTCGGAATAGTTACCTTACGCTAGCAAAGAGACAAGTAAAAACTTGAGAAAGCTTCAAAAACCCAAAACTACTCTTCATCTTCAACCCCATATGAGCCACCTAAAATAATTATGTGAAAGGACGATATTAACGAATTATCTTTATATAAAATATGAGACGTAAATTAATTTAATTATATTTTAAATAAACCAAACTAGCGTCAAAATAATTTATAGATACGGCCCAAACTCGCGACTTAGCCAGGCCACTGCCTAGGCCACGGCCAGGCCACTGCCTAGGCCACGGCCAGGCCACTGCCTAGGCCACGGCCAGGCCACAGCTAGCTACTGCTAGGCTGCTGCCAGGCTACAGCAGGCCACGGCCAGGCTGCAGTAGGCCACAGCCAGGCTACACCCTACTGTCCAGCCGTCTTAGGACGGTTTCCTAGGCCAAACCACGACTGATACCACCCAAACAAAAGACCCAAACCCAACATGTACATGTACTTGAGACGTTAGCAAAGAGGTTGGTTCAATTTAACATAAAGAAACCTGTCAAAACAGCCCGCTAAAACTGCTCGACAAAACCCATTTTCATGGTTCAAAAAGCTCATTTGTGACCGTCTTAAGACGAAATTTTAAGCATTAAAATGATAGTATTCACCCAATTAAATTACCCAACATAATCACCCACTTCACCATGAATCCAAAGGTACCAACTTTTCTCAAAATGGATAAATAAAACTTGTATAAAACCGTCTCAAACCAACACCACATGAACATTCAATTATGAAAATTTCCCCAAATTATGACCATACGAGTCTTAGTCAAAGAAATCGACAATTTAAACACAATACTCTTGTAAAAGATTTCCACAAAACCTATTAACACCAAAACCAAATAGAGTGTCCTGGCAATATGTCGAAAATCAATTTCAATGGCTAAGCTCTTTATCCTTTTCAAATTCGTACAAATTCTATCAATCCTAGTTATCAGCACTATCACCAATTTCACCAACCAATATGTTAATCACAAGATTAAGTGGTCAACTAATAATGAGCCAAAACCAAGAGTAGACGATAACCCCTGCAAAGTCACTCTTGAACATTAAGATTTATTCCTTGATAAGTCCATAATTTCTTTGACTACTAGCTTAAGCCATCACACTAAATTACTAATCATTCCAATACAAATAATTCCAAATAATAATGATAAAGCTACTACTCAACTTCTCGTCATGTACTTGATGTACCACTAGGCAATAACTAAGCACAATTCCAACCATCCGTCCGTATAATACGTTGCTAGCAATTTCTTATTCTAATCGAGAATCAAAACCTTCAAAGCCTAAATTTCTAATAGCACAATCCGTATAACTCACAAATTGACCTCATTGATAATCTCAACCCCGAACAATAATAAGAATAATAGGATCGGTTGAATCGTGTTACCTTAAACGCCCCTTATTCTTCGAATAAATGGTCCACAAGGCACGAGCCTCACCCCGGTCTTGAATCCTTCATAAAAGGGCAAGAAAACGGAATAAAGAAGCTAAAAGACGACACTTTTATAAGACGGCGAAAGACGAAACCACTACAAAAAGGAGACTTTCTTACCTTAAAAGGAGGAGGAAGGAAAGGGGAAGAGAATGGTACAAAAATTACGGAATTTGGTCGAGAAATGGGCCGGGATCTGAGGTTTTTGCGATCGAAAAATGGTGACGGTGCTATGTTGTTCTTCTTCTTTTTGTTTATTCGAAATGAAGGAAAAGAAGAAAAGAGGGAGTATGTGTGTGTGTGCATTTACACGGTCCACAACAAAAAAAAAATAATAATAATAATAATTAGACACCAGCTAGCTTGCTAGCTTCTAATTATACGTACGTTTCTTCATCGTTAAGTAATTTCGTTCGTTTTTAAAACCGTCTCGAGTCAATAAAAATCGGTTTTTAGTAAAAGTTTCATAATAAAAAACGGAATTAATAATAAATAAATTTAATGAGTGAAAATAAAATAAACTCAGCTAGTTAACGGAAATAATACGATATCAGCTTGAATCGGAATTATTAACGATTTTTACTAAATTAGCGGATATTAATAAAAATTGCTAATTTAGTGAAATAAGCTCAAAATAGCTAATTGGACGGTTTTGTTCCCAAAATCCATCTCGGGTTTACTTAAAACAACTTTCATAAGGACTCGTAAAGAAACGGAAATTATTAAATAAATAAACTCGAACTAACTTTAAATAAACTTATTAATGATTATTAAAATTAACGTATCGAATTATGATGAATTAACTAATTAGCTAAGAAAATAAATATATAAATTGTTAACCAACGAAATTAAATATAAAGTAGCAATTAAAAGAATTTTATCCAACTTATTAAAATACGGGGTGTTACAGAAAATCTAATTAACTATTACATATTCGGACACCAACTCCATTGGTCCCTTGAACTTCGGTTATGGCACGCATCTCGAGGTAACACCGTCTTTATGTATCGCCTTCTTGAGTGACACCGTCTTCAAGGAACTCCGGAATTAATAAATTACATAACAAATTACATAATTTCCTATTATACATTTGTAACTAAAATAAAATAAATCTATTAAATTACAAGACGGTGATACGAGATCACAATAAATTACAACCGAATTGATATTCCCATACATTTCGGGTAATACCAATAAAAAGTAAGGCCATACTAAGTAAAAATTACATAATTCAAAAGTTACATAAAATAAAATTATGACAATCATAAATAAAATGCAGCATTATAATATGTATGAACATGCCTAATTTTATGCTAAATCGCCTTTAAGGAGCCAATATCGTATATTACACGGTTTTTACGGATTTGCGTGATTCAACGTTTTATAATCACAAAAATTACATAAATTCATATTTATGCACAAGTTAATTACCCTGACCTCTTAGGACTCAAAATTAGTCTCCACTAACTATTTGACTATAATTAACTCATATTTCTTAAAATTGTTCATTAATGGACCTAAAATTACAATAAAAATGCTATAAACTTCAATTAAATCACAAAAAATTCCAAATAAATTCAAAATTTGAAATTTAAACTTATGAATATTCTGGAAAAATACCATGACACTCATAATGTTCAAAAACTTAGGTTAAAATTTCGTAAAATTATCGGAAAAACTATGTTGCGGTTTATCGGATTTATCAATAAAAACATGAGAAAAATTATATTCATCAACTTTTCAATTTTAGATCTGAAAAAGATAATAAAATGCAACATGTGACGTTTTTCCTTAGTCATGGAGTATGTTTTAGCAATTATTCACTAATTAAGTCACTATTTATGTTATTTTTCATCAAAAATTCATAAATCATGCAAAAAGACTTCAATATAGCCTATTATTTTACACACATCTTGTAAAATTGCATGTGACAACATACTAAATTTCTATGACCAGATTCAAAATGTATCTCATATTAACCTATTTCTCATTTAAATTCGATTTTTATCATGAAAAATCCATATTTCGAGCATAAGAACTCCAAAAATTATGAAACTTTACAGGTCATCTAAAAATAAAACATGTGATAACATATCCAAAAATCACTGGAAAATTCGAAGTTTAGCTAATTTTAGTCCGAAAATGACATTTTAATCATAAAATCATATTTTTAATGCCATTTGATACCCGTCGTTGTGAGTACCAAAAATAAGATTTATAATTTCCTATTAAGACTAACCTAGGCTAGTGCTAACAGGGTCGAACCACAAGGAGGCAGACGTAATTTCTAGCTGTCAAATAAAAGTCTAAGGTAACGATTATGGGGGTTGATTTGGGTTGGTCTATAACTAAGAGTAAATAAAGACAATAACTAAAAAGACGGATTAAACAGATAAAGAAGGGGTATTAGGATGGTCGGTTCACTATAGTTTCGGCGGCAGCATACTAAGTGGGTCTGAATCGAACACATGTGAGGCGGGAAAACAAGAGGTCCTCTCGGTCCACTCTTAACAGATAACATCTTTCGATCTCACTGTAAGTCCCTAATATCACTAATACTGACTCTCGTCCTGAAAAGTGACTAACGGTCTAAACTATACCTATCTTTCGATCTTAGCACAGTTTAGTCATCTTAATTGGTGATCTAACAACTTTCCCTATCTTTCGATCTAATGGGTCAGTTATAAATTAAGCATCTAACTGGTCGCATGCATTCGATTCGTTAAATACAACATTAAAAACAATTAAAACGAAAGGTAACCTCACGTGGTCAGTCGATCGACCAGGTATGGCGGTCGATCGACTGACACGCGAATTCAGTCCAATTTTAATACTACGCCGCCTATGCTATAATTCGCCTACATCCTAGCACAATGAATTTAGCTACTCATACTAATAATAACAACAATGAAATTAACGAAATAGACAGAGGGTTTCATGCTTAAACGAATGAACAAACAATTAACAATAAAGATAAGTCGGTTTCGGGAGACTAACTAACAATTCCTATACTATCAATGCAACAAAGATGAACTGAAAATAGAGCAAGTGAATACCGAAATTGCAGAAGGATCGTAACGGAATGATTGAAATCACAACGAAAATCCAATGCGAAATAGTTTCCCAAACCCTAATTATTTCTAAGAACCGTATGTAAAACTTAATGTAAAAACTTGATAAAAACTGAATCAAAACTGAATGATTATTCTGATGTTCTAGGTTACGTTATATAGCAAACATACGTAACGCTTATATTATCAAAACCTAAACATAATGGGATTGCGCTTCCTCGGTCTTTTAATTCTCGTCTGGGATAGCAAATTGGTCGATCGACTGAGCATGGCGCTCGATCGACTGATCTTCAGTATACAGTAGCTTCTGGAACCCGCAGGTTGGTCGATCGACTGATGGCAGTGGTCGATCGACTACTTGCGCTGCTACATGACTTCTATAATCTCGTGGATTTATCTTTTGGGCCTTGAAATACGCACCAAGCTCATTCCTCGGGTGAATACTTCACGTCAATTACAATGCAGGATAGTCGGGGACGGATTTAGCTCGATTTCCGCTGGATTCTTCACATTTCTGCAATAATGTACAAAAATACGGAAGTAGACGGAAATAGGGAGAAATGTAGCATAAACTACATGAATGAGCTCTGAAATGCGTGTAAAATGGGATGTAAAACATCATATAAAAGACACGCATCAAACTTCCCCAAACCAAACCCTTGCTTGCCCCCAAGCAAGAACTAGACTCGATCTAATTACCTAATGGAACGAGTTCAATCTCAGAGCGAAATGCAACATGTAAAGCCTAAACCACTTTAATGCAATAACCAACAATCGATTAGCAATTGAATCATGCAAACGAGTTATGGAGTCGTCAAAAACTGCTGAACTGCCAACCATAGAGACCTATCAAATCGGACTCTCACGGGTCGCTCAAATCTCTCAAATAAGCACAGGTGAATAATGTAAAGATAGAAGGAATTCATTTTGTAGAGACACTCACCTAACTACGACCTATAACAACATGCCTGCAATATAATATGAAAGAAATCTCTATAACCGTACATATGCATTCCAACCAACGAAAGACCATGACACATGCCGAGGTATATATGGGATATGTGAGGTATGGGTAAGAAGAGGCAAAACATTTTATGGAAAAGTGGAGGTACAGGTGATCAAGCTAGTACCAAAACGGAACCATATGGCAGCATCCAACTTCTTGCTCAAAAACAAATGGAACGGTGCTATAGCAAGCACAAATCTCACAATCTCCAGGTATAAAAGTAATCAACTAACTCCCCACAAAATATGAATAATACATGGGAGCAAAAATCGCCAAAAGATAAGGATTTTGAATTATGCGAATTGATTCTTTCTCTTCTTCTCGAACCTCCGTCGATCGACCTGAATTGGCAGTCGATCGACTGCTATGAACAGTACATAACTCCTCTTTTTTTTTCTTTTCGAATCATTTTTTCATCTTTTTTTTTTCTTTTTCTTTTTCTCCTCCTTTTTCATTTTCCAACCATCATCTCAACATGAGCGTATGCCACCAAAAACGTAGTAACAATCCAAAGAACACAGACTACTAGCTTGACAAGGGCAGATCAAATGTAGGATGTAGTAATGGGACAAAAAGGCTGTTTTTGGCAGTGTGGGGTTCATGGGCAAAACGAATAAGGGGAAACATCTACCACATGTGTCAACTAACCACAGACCGAATGCGTACAGGTATTAAGCAGATTAAGTTCATATTTATGCACATTTATGTGACATGCCTCATAAGGAGTACTACTCACATCCTAGATAAACTGGTCATAAATGTCACCAGTTATAGGGTCTAAATCTCAGAAATATGATGTAGATTGCCAATTGTCTAAGTCAAGTCTCAATATTCAGCGAGTACATTAACGAAAACTCGTAGACTATGCCTATACGATTCTACTAATAACATGTTAATCAAGCAAGGCTCAGGCAAAACAGGTGCAAAATGCAATATCATCCTTGAAATACTACCGTTCCGACTCGACCTATATGGTAAAATAAACATGCATTTTTGTATTTTTGAAATTTTTCAATTTTTTCAATTTTGATGTATATGAAATGAAATAAACAAATGCAAACAAAATGTAAACGTGAATGCAAGCAAATGATATGCGACGCAAAACCCTTCCCCAAACCAAATCGCACAATGTCCCCATTGTGCAAAATCATGTAATGAAAGAAAAGAGAAATGGGAATTTGCGTAAAATGAAATAAGTAAGACATGAAGTGAAAATCGGGAACTGACAAGGCTTTAAACGCAGCAAAGAAAACCTCCCCAAACTAGCGTGAGCTAGGAGGTTTCAGTAGCCAGCAGTGCTACTAATAAGTACGTGAAAGACAAATAAAAACAAAACTCTCGCATAAAATCGAGAAGACAATTTTAAAGCGGTAAATATGTGCACAAATGAGAAAATTAGAAGAAATAAATAATTGGACGGAAAATAAAGTGGAGTAGAAAACTCCCTTAAGTCCGCATATCGACCAAACACAGCAGGGGAGAGGTCGTGAATAGGTACAGCAGCGTCCTTGGTCGATCGACTAAGAATGGCAGTCGATCGACCAATGTGTCAGGAACAGTAGCTCCTGGAAAGTGCAACTCAGTCGATCGACCAATGTAACCAGTCGATCGACTGAAAATACTGCTGTACTCCGTATTTCTTCGTATTTGCTCAATAATTGGAGCTAATGAGCTCTAAAAACATGCAAATGCACAGTAATACGCGCCCAAAATTGCGCAAAACCCAAAATAAAGTCTAAAGTACTTAAAAATCCTAAGCAAGCGAAAGAAAATGCGAAGTTTCGCGCACACAAAACAATAAAAAGTGTTTAAAAGCAATAAAATGTTTGGAAAACATGTGATCAACTAGTAGTTGATCAAGAACGGCCACGGAATGGCCCACTTCGTCGGCTTCTGGCTACTAGAGGTAGCCTCAACGGTGCTTATCTTATCAGCTGCACCCTTCTTAGCTTCCACGTCCGTATGGCTCAACGGATCAACACTTTCATCATCTCCCCAGTCAATGATCTCTTCAGACTCGTCAGAATCCAAATCGGACTTCCGTGCCTTGACCGGCTCGTCATCAACTTCCTCATCGGTGGCATTGCTAAGGCAACCAAGACCTCCTCTTTGAATGATCGACCTCTTTACAGTTGGAGCAACTTGCTATTCTTCCTTCCCCAAACCAGCTCCTGCAATATCAGAAATAGACAAATCTTCCTCCAATTTGCTCCCGATCAGGGCGAGGGGGGTACAACGAGAATAGAGATAGGTAAATCAGGAAGCACAAAGTACGATTTCTTGTCAGAAACCGTATTACAGGTCACAGGCCACATGGGGTCCTTTTTCTTAGATGGCTGGGCAAAAACAATAGAATGCTTGCCTACTTTGAAACTCAAGGTTCCTAACCCAACATCTATGACTGCACCAGCAGTGTGCAGGAATGGCCTACCCAAAATAATGGGAATATGGGCATCCTCAGGCATGTCGAGTACGACGAAGTCAACAGGGAAGAAAAACTTCCCTATTTGCACGGGGATGTCCTCTAAGACTTCTATTGGCTGGACCGCAGATCGGTCAGCCATCTGAACTGTCATGTCTGTCACTGCGAACCTAGTCAATTTGAGCTTCCTAGCTAGACTCAAAGGCATGACGCTTATACTAGCCCCTAAGTCACATAATGCCTTCTCAATAGAGAAGGTACCTATATTGCAAGGAACAGAAAAGCTACCCGGGTCCTCTAGTTTATGGGGTGCAGTATGAGACAAATAAGAGCAAGTTTCCTCAGTCAGTGCGACAGTATGCACATTTTCAAGTGACTTTTTCTTAGACAAGAGTTGTTTCATGAATTTAGTGTAGGCAGGCACTTGATTGACCAACTCAAGGAAAGGAACTTGTACATTCAAACTACGAATAACCTTTTCAAATTTATTGAAAGATACCTGTTCCTTTGTCGGCACTAGTCGCTCTGGATATGGGGCTGAGAGAAGTACCTTAGCCCTTTCCTCTAAATCGCGCGTGCCGGTATCCGTGGACTTAGGCTGGAAGTCCACTGCTCTCTCCTTGTTGAAACTTGAACCCTCCTCAGACCGTCTCAAATGTGAGCCATTGACCGACATTGGGTCAAACTTCGGAACCGGGACGGACCCATCAGCACTCGGGTCTTGCCCCAATAATTTCGGAGTCGTCGTACCCCGAAATAAATGGTCCCTCAAGTTATCGGGCATCGGAGGACGAAAAATCTCGCTATCAGCAGTGATCTTGGTTGATCGACCACTATCCTCAGTCGATCGACCGAGGTGTATAGTTCCAGAAGCTGCTGTAACCTGCGTATCAGTGGATCGACCGGGTGTATCAGTCGATCGACTGATATACCTAGTAGACGCCTTTTTCTTTGAATTATTCGTTACAGCTTTCTTTTAACTCGGATCTGCCTCATTCTTTTCAACAGCGTCTTCGACCATGGCAGTCCCCTCCAGGGTGGACCCACTCCTCAACTTGATAGCGTTTAGGGTCTCCTTTTGGTCGGTTTGAGTCGGTAAGTGTCCCGGAGCTCGAGTGGTACTCTTACTAGCCAATTGAGCAATTTGGCTCTCTAGTAGCTTCATCCCAGCCTCTCTTGCTTGGGACTCCTTCAAAGAACAAGTTCTTGAACTCAAGAAAAAATCGAAACCATGGGGTTGTTGTTCTTTCTTTGCGGCACATAAGGAGGTTTTTGATATTGTTGTTGCTTTTGATGAGGGGGCACATAGGGTTGTTCTTTGCGGAGGTGAAGTTGGATTTAGGACATTCTGGCTACTCCACCTCAGGTTGGGATGAACATTAGGCTCATAGTAGGTGTTTGTCTGCCTATAATGTTGAAAGGCAGCACAAGACTCAAAGGGACTAGGGCAATTCTTCGAAACGTGTCCCTCAACTCCGCACCTTTCACAGACGAAAGGACCGTCTGACAAAGCATTTACTTGGTAGATGCCTCCTTTTGAAGCTCCTCCCAGTTCATATTTGTCGAACCTCGCAGTGAGAGCTTCAAGTGCAGCCACAGAAGAAGATTCAGCAGCTCTTCATTGGTTCCCCCTGGAATTTCCATATTCAGCTTTGTGGGTGGCTAAGTCATCAATGATCTTCCACCCTTTGGTCTCTCCCATATTCTCAGCAAATCGGCCATTGGCTGCAACATCCAAGATGGCCCTCTGATCGTCATACAGTCCATTATAGAACTGATTGCACAAGCTCCATTTTTCGAATCCATGGTGCGGTATGGTTCGCACCAGCTTCTTAAATCGAACCCATGCCTCGTGAAAGTTCTCATCCGGCCCTTGGTTGAAGCTCGTGATCTGAGCTCTAATAGCATTCGTCTTTGAAGCAGAAAAGTACTTCTTGTAGAATGCCAATGCCAAGGAATTCCAGTCGGTGATCCCATGGGCAGCTCGATCCAGATCTCTATACCACTCCCTTGCAGCATCACGGAGCGAGAAAATGAACATGGTCTCCTTGACCTGGTCTGGGGTAACGCCAGCTGGTGGGGATATGGAGCAGTAATAATCGATAAATGTCTCCATATGCTTAGCTGCATCCTCATTTGCAGCTCCCCCGAACTGGTTCTTCTCAACCAAACTGAGATAAGAAGGTTTCGGCTCGAATTTCCTGGCTTCCCCTGGTAATGTGAACCCTTTGTAAAGATCTTCAGCTGACGGCTCTGAATGACTAGCTATAGTTGCTTCTTCAGCCATGACTGGGATTTCTGGAGAAGTAACTGTCTCAGCTGAAGAAATAGAAGCAGGAGATGTAGGTGGGTCTTCTTCGAATAGAGCGTTCTCGTAGTAACTTGACAGAGTACTCAGCTCTTCCTCTGTCGGCAATATCCTTTGTGATCGTCTCAACTCGCGCAAAGATTTCTCTATCTCAGGATTTAATGGTACTAATTCACCACCCTGTGACCTGCGCATAAGAGGAAACTACAAAAAGAATATAAGAAAAGTTTAAGGAACGGGTGTCCCTTAAACTAAGAAAGACTAAAAATAAAACAACTAAAAATTAGAACTATTGCCTCCCCGGCAACGGCGCCAAAATTTGATACCCGTCGTTGTGAGTACCAAAAATAAGATTAATAATTTCCTATTAAGACTAACCTAGGCTAGTGGTAACAGGGTCGAACCACAAGGAGGCAGACGTAATTTCTAGCTGTCAAATAAAAGTCAAAGGTAACGATTATGGGGGTTGATTTGGGTTGGTCTATAACTAAGAGTAAATAAAGACAATAACTAAAAAGACGGATTAAACAGATAAAGAAGGGGTACTAGGATGGTCGGTTCACTATAGTTTCGGCGGCAGCATACTAAGTGGGTCTGAATCAAACACATGTGAGGCGGGAAAACAAGAGGTCCTCTCGGTCCACTCTTAACAGATAGCATCTTTCGATCTCACTATAAGTCCCTAATATCACTAATACTGACTCTCGTCCTGAAAAGTGACTAACGGTCTAAACTATACCTATCTTTCGATCTTAGCACAGTTTAGTCATCTTAATTGGTGATCTAACAACTTTCCCTATCTTTCGATCTAATGGGTCAGTTATAAATTAAGCATCTAACTGGTCGCATGCATTCGATTCGTTAAATACAACATTAAAAACAATTAAAACGAAAGGTAACCTCACGTGGTCAGTCGATCGACCAGGTATGGCGGTCGATCGACTGACACGCGAATTCAGTCCAATTTTAATACTACGCCGCCTATGCTATAATTCGCCTACATCCTAGCACAATGAATTTAGCTACTCATACTAATAATAACAACAATGAAATTAACGAAATAGACAGAGGGTTTCATGCTTAAACGAATGAACAAACAATTAACAATAAAGATAAGTCGGTTTCGGGAGACTAACTAACAATTCATATACTATCAATGCAACAAAGATGAACTGAAAATAGAGCAAGTGAATACCGAAATTGTAGAAGGATCGTAACGGAATGATTGAAATCACAACGAAAATCCAATGCGAAATAGTTTCCCAAACCCTAATTATTTCTAAGAACCGTATGTAAAACTTAATGTAAAAACTTGATAAAAACTGAATCAAAACTGAATGATTATTCTGATGTTCTAGGTTACGTTATATAGCAAACATACGTAACGCTTATTATCAAAACCTAAACATAATGGGATTGCGCTTCCTCGGTCTTTTAATTATCGTCTGGGATAGCAAATTGGTCGATCGACTGATCTTCAGTATACAGTTGCTTCTGGAACCCGCAGGTTGGTCGATCGACTGATGGCAGTGGTCGATCGGCTGCTTGCGCTACTACTTGACTTCTATAATCTCGTGGATTTATCTTTTGGGCCTTGAAATGCGCACCAAGCTCATTCCTCGGGTGAATACTTCACGTCAATTACAATGCAGGATAGTCGGGGATGGATTTAGCTCGATTTCCGCTGGATTCTTCCCATTTCTGCAATAATGTATAAAATTACGGAAGTAGACGAAAATAGGGAGAAATGTAGCATAAACTACATGAATGAGCTCTGAAATGCGTGTAAAATGGGATGTAAAACATCATATAAAAGACACGCATCACCATTATTATATAAGATGAACGATAAAAATCCATAAATTAACCAAAATATCCTAAAAACATTTTAGGACCAGAAACATTAACATGCATAATTTTATTTCGTGATATATCATAATAACACAAATTTACAAGTTTTATATGTTAATCGTATAACTCGGAAAAACTATAACCGATTTGCATGCAAACAACCAAGGCGCTCTGATACCACTTGTTAGAAATCTAGATCTCTTTACTCAATATATTCATATATGTTATAATTTTAATTTAGTCATAAAATTAAAAGGTGATCTTATGCATGCAAACTATAAGAAAAATAAGGAAGAAATCTTCATTCTTACAATGCTTTTTCGGATCTTAAGGGCACAAGAGAGATCTCCTACTCTCTTGTTCTTGAGCTCTCCTTAATGGATGAACTAGGATTCAAGTGTAGAATCCCTCCCAAGGAATAATACCCAAGGCAAACTCTTAATCAAATTAATATTATGATTACTAGAAAAATATTAATTTAGTGTAAAATTGACCCAAAAATATTATTTGGTCTCTCTATGTTTCGGTTAAGAGAGAGGGAGGAGGAGGAAGGTTTTATCTTTCTAAAACTCTAATTTTAGATAATGAATGAATGAATTACACTAGTGAATATCATAGTGTATATTAGGTAAAAATAAGAAGAAAAACCAAGGTATTTTTCTTCTCAAAAACCGGGTGGAAGAGGGGAAAAGAAGGAGCCAATGCATGCACAAGGTTGCCTTCACAAGAACAAGTAGGCATGCATGGCTAGTATTAGGCAAACATGATTATGTTTACCACTAATATAATTAACCTAATATTTTCCTAATCCTCTCCAATATTTCGGTCATAATAGATAAAATGGATTTCATTTTATCTTTGTCAAATTTGTCAATTTGTCACATGTCATATGTCACATGAAATTGTTATGTATTTTTATCATATTAAAAATCAACGTATTAATAAAAATACGTCAGATAAAAAATCGAGTTAGTAATTCATAATTACTTGTACCAAAATAATTTACCAATTATAAATCACAACATCTTGTATTTATAATAATTTATTCATTCAAATGCAGTTGTTTCCTTAAACAATAATTTCATCTAAGTAATAAAACAATTCGATTACTTAGACCGTATCTTATTTAATCAAATTTCAATGAGACACGTAAATATTACTTCCAAAATCGTCCGTCAATTTTAAGTAATTTAATTAACCCGTATCGTCATACGATCAATTAAATGATCAATTAAGAGTGTTACCCTTTAGGTATGACCTAAGGGGATCAACTGGTCACCACCGTCTCACGACAGTAATGTCAAACTCTAGTCAGCCAATCATTACCGATATGTGTGGACCAGTTGACAGTAAAAATTACTTCCCAATTGTATTCTTTAAAATGAGACTTAAACATGTGATCATCATGATCAACAGTTGTGATCGCATTATTGTCGGAGGACACATATTCCAACACAAATCTCTTATCATGTAAAACCCCTTTTCTACCACTTCCTTAATTACCCATAAATAAACTATAAACTTAATAAATCAAAATCCCCAAAAGCCCCAAGATCTAGGGTTAGCTAAACAAGAGAGAGAAAAGGAGTAACGTCTTGACTTACCATAGAAGTAGGTGAAATGTGGGGGGGGGGGGGGGTGGCTCCACATATTCAAGCTTGGGTGGCATGAGAGAGGATTATAAAGGAGTAGAGAGAAGGTAGAGAGTTTTTATGCCTTTTAGAGAGACAGAGAAAGAGTGATTTAAGGTTTGGGTAAAACGTGATCTCGAGTTTTATAAAACGAGGTCTGACACGACACACTTGGTCAAGTGTCAGGACTACTCGGTTGATTGTCACTCACTCGATCGAGTACGGTGTTTAATTAGTCGAGTATAACTTACTCCGTCCACTACAGGTTCCACTCGGTCCATTATACCCCACTAGGTCTAGCATAACTCACACTAGGTCCATTGTACAACCGCCCTTCAATCTAGAGTAGCTTTTCATTGGGCCTAAGGGGCCTTCAAAGGTTCCTTTAAAGGTCTCTAAAGGTCTGGGCATTACATAGAGTGGCCAGGATTCATCTTCGGGCGTTTCTACATCGTTTTGTTGTTTATGATGTGGATGCTGCAAAGGCTAAGGCTAAGGCTGAGAGGCGAGCTCAGATTTTGACGGAGTCTAGTTTCCCTCATTATCCTTCGTATCCTTCCAGGAGTCAGCATTGAAGGGCTTCTTGCGACATCTACTTCTCTTAAGATTTATTTGACAGGAAGTCACTTGTTACCATTCCGACGCCTTATTTGGTGGGTCCCTTCTGAGATATCCTATCAATGGTTGGTCAAGTTATGTTCGCTTCAAGGCTTCCTTTATTTTGACGGTGTAGTTTTGGCTTCCTTGTAACCCTCATGGGCCGTTTTCCCTTTTGCCTTATCTTTTTTAAGACACGACGATAATGTAAATAATGCACTCTTTGGTTAGCCTTTTTGCATCTTATATGGCCAGCTTTCCCTTGTAAATAGTTTGATCATAAATGAATGGATTTTATTTTGCTAAATTTCTTTTTGTTGCATTGAATTTTGAATTTCGAACCTTTCGCGCTTTATTCGGCTGCCTAACTTAACGGTCACGTCATTTTAGTTTTCATGATGGAAAACTGGCATTCGTATTTGTGACACGGGTTGAGTCTCTTTTAATTTTATTTATGTCGTACATGTGTCAGCGTTCCTTCTTGTGGAAGCCTGGGGCTACAACCTATAATTACCTCCTTAATTCGCATGTGTGACACGTGTGGAGTCACTTGTAATTTGATTTACACCCTTTGCTTAAGGTTTTTTAATTAAAGCTTGCATTTCCTTAAATATCATCTATTGAAAAGCCTAGTTTGGATTGAAAGTGCAGCAGGAGCTAAATCTAAGGTTCACAGCCCAAGCCAGATCTCAGACCAGGCTCAACCAAGCACTACTGCACCGACCCAAGTTCAGGCTCCTAAAAGGTTTACAAGGTCGATCTACATGCTGCCTATATGGCTAGTTAGAGCTAATCTAAACTAAGACCAAGAAAGGTCCAACATCCAATCCAAGGAAGGTCAGAAGCTAGGTGAAATACCAGGAGAACTGAGTCCAAAATTAAGATCAGGAAATCGAGCAAGAAGCAGGTCACATGTGTGCAAACTTTGATAAAGGATTTAAGTAAACTTTCCATTTCTAGCTAGACAATGTAAAGTTGTCCATTTAAAGCCTTGATCAAGATTCTTTCAAAAGAAAGCCACAACAGAACAAGGGGCCTTCACTTGGATCAGCTAAACAACAAAGCAACAGAAACCTGCACACATCAAACAACCAACAGACTGACCTTGCTTTATTTTCAGTCTGTTTTTACCCTCTCCAGCTTTAATTTTACCATTTCTTTTGCAATATCCAATTTGTAAGATATTAATTATTAGTTGTACTTTTCTGGATGTAATCCTGGCCCTTGGATGTGAAACACTGGATTTGTAACTCAAGACAAGGCCTATATAAGGACCTATGTCTCATCTGTTGAAAGGCAGAATTTTGGTCAATGAAAACTAAACCTGAGTTTACTCTCAATTCCAAATCTCTTCAACTTGTGTTAATCTGTAGTTGTATGAGTCAGACCTGGTGATTAGCTTGTGAATTTCTCTAGCTAATTGACCAAAGTCTGTGGCAATTGTTAAGTTAATTCAGTGCCTTGCTGTGAATTAGTTTAACATTGTTTTTCAAGTTTAAGCTTAGAATTCCTGTGTCAATCTGTGGTTTTCTTTGTTTAAATTTGACAAACTATAATATTTAGTCTCCTGTGAGTCTTCTATGGGAATTTTAGGTAATAGTTATATCACTAAAATCACAAAACAATTCACCTGAGTCAATCTGCCAGAATATTCATCTGCCGGGCTACTTTGTTGAATTTATTAAAAATAATTGGAATGCTTCTAAAATCCTGAAACTTGGATCAGATTAATTTCACATATTGAATAATTTTTCCACAAATTTTCATGAATTTAGGAGATCATTTACTATTTTTACCAAATCACTGAAGTTTATTGCAGTAACACCTTGTCAGTCAATTATCAGTCTAATTTCCTCAAAATAGTGACGGTCCTAGGGTTATACACACAAAATTGGTATCTAGGAGCCAGGTTATAACACAATTCCACCTTTATGTTAGTCTTGGATTGAGAGTATTGTGAGTTCATTATTGAGGAGTCTATTGATCGAATACGAAAGGGGGAGGGGGGGGGGGGTGAATTGAGTATTAAAAACGATGACCACTTTTTCGATCTATATGATGTAAAATAATTATTTGATTTTATTGATTAAAATCAACTAATTAAATTACTAATAATAAATGCAAAATCGAAATAACAATAATAAAGAGAGAGAGAGAAAGAGAGACACACAGGATTTTTGAAGTGGTTCAGTTTCACAAGTCGAAACCTACGTCCACTATTCATGATTAATAATTTTTAGTACCTTTCTCCGGATTACAAAAATTATCAATCCACTCGTATAATCAACTATATGATTATAACTCAGATTGATCGAGTATCGCTAAATACTCTAGGTTGCTCTTACGTTAATAAGAAAAGTACAACGATAAATACTAATCTCACGTTATGCGAGTGAGTACAATATCTTGTGTACTTAGTATCCTATAACGATTTTTCTTCGAGTGATTGACAAAATTGATGCGCAACTTTTGTATAAGCAAATTGTAAAATAAGAATTAAAGCTCAAAGAATTTTGCTTAAAATATTTTTCTCTCTAAAAGTGTAGATGTGTGTGTCACTTTTAATTGATGAATGAATGAGAGTATTTATAGTAGTAGAGAATTAGGGTTTAGGAATGTTCTGGAATTAGGGTTTAGGAATGTTCTGGAATAATAAAACCTAAACGACTTGATGAACAATTAAGAGGCAAGGAGATGGAGTTCGGCCTCCTAGGGTTCGGCCTCCTAGGGTTTTGGTCGGCCCACTCGGTCCCTCTTGCTTCCATAGTCCACAACAAATCGAGATAGAATTAAGTTAAAACCCTAGGTTGCATGACGACATAAATATCGTGTTACAAACCAATAGTTTATTCAACTTAAATTCATATTAATTAATTCCAATTAAAATAAATACTCTCTTATCTTTATAAATCATTAAAAATATATTTTCCAAAATTTAACGCATCATTTTTGTCTAGCAATGAAGTTATGGCTATGAGGTCATAACTTCATTAACCTTTAAATCAAACAAAGTAAAACCATTACCAGATGACGACCTATACTATCTAATCTTCAGTAGATCTTCAGTAAACGAATCGTCTCTTCACAAGTCTCTCATCTTGACTCTCGTGGTTGATTTCTGATCTTGATCTTGTTTGAATACATCGATCAAGTGTATTTGAAGTTGTACCTCCTTGGTCCAAACATCAAGCTTGCGTCATTGTAATTGTTCCTTTCTATATTAAGACTTAAGCACACAATTACACGCATATGTTTATAATATTAAGTCCACATACAAATCATTACTGTCATTATCAAAATAACTAATTAGGACTAAAGGTCCAACAAATTCCCCCTTTTTGATGATGACAAGTCTCCTATGATTTGTGTCTAAGTCTAGTTCCCCCTCAACATAATACTTCCCAAATTATAGAACAGGTGAGCGTAGAAACTAATAATCTTTTCAAAGTTATAACTATAGAACGCCTTGAGAGAATTAACTTTGGACGGTCGCAAATCATAAAAACAATTCCCCCTCTTGGCATCATTGAAAAGATGAGAACAAACATAAAACAAGTAGAATAATATATTATGAGACAAGAATTAATCCTGAAAAACATATTATATTAAACGCAATCTAGTTCTTAATTAGCATAATAATATTATAAACCTGCAATCACACAAGGAATAAAATGCGGAATTGAAAAAGCTAATATCCATAAGAATGGATTTTTATTGTGAGCAAAGGAATTAAAAAGATAAGGCTAGGTTGGATGGGTTAGGGCGAGATGGTCATGGGTAACGTGGACTCGGCGGTTGTGACCTAGGACGGGTCCGATATTCCAAGTCCTCGAGTCGCGCATGACAATGGTCTAGAAGTGCAGCTTGAGCAGTCAATCGAGTGTCGAAATTACCAATCCTCAAAGTCATAGCTTTAACTGCTTCATATATCGTTTGCATCTCAGACCTCATCTCCTTTCCAGATTGTAAAAGCTCATCACCAAACTTAACCAAACTATCCAAACCTTCCCTCATATGAGTAGACTCGGAGTGTGTTCGCACGACGGCCTTAAGAGCATTATCGATTTTTGTGTCAAATCGTGTCAACACGGTGTTTAGACGCGCTGGGCTAATACTACTTGGTCCACTAGTATCAACTCTCCTTTCCTTTTTAATAAGATCAAACAACTCACCTAATTTCTTGTCTAGCTCATTAATCCTTCCAAGAATAGAAGTAAAATTTGATTCCATCTTAGAATCCAACATATCAAAACTCACATTGCTTTTTCCTCCTTTTTCTCCTTTTTCTCCTTTTGATTCAAAACATAATTCCGGGCCATTAATAACGAGCTTCATATAAGATAAATAAATATCGCTCATCTCGTCATTTGTTATAACTCCATAACTATGCTTCCCAATAACTCCTTTCTTCTCTAAAATTCGTGAGATCCAATTCCCATAAGGCAAACTTAAAATAGAAGCTAAATCATCCATCTTAGCCGTTACACTAGCTTGTATAATTTTATGAAACACAAGCATAGGTAGACTAACCTTTTCTCCTTCAAGCCAAGCCTTCATAATAATCATCCCATGAACCACGAATTTATCTCTACCTTCTTTTCGAGGAACAATGGTAGTCCAAAGAAAGTTCAAAAAGAACCTCAAAGTTGGCGACAACTTAGTTGTTAAAATAGTTTCAGACGAAGTCGCATCTTGTTTGAAATACCGTTTCACTATTAACCTGTCATCAGGTGACATACTTCCCCATTCTACGCTTGGATTAATTTCGATTCCTCCTCCAGGAATTCGAGCCAAGTCGCAGAAATCACCAGTGGAGACACGTATAGATGTCTCATTAACCACAACAAGTAAATTTCCTTCCTTAAATTGAACAGTAGCATAAAATTGATATACCTCAATGGGAAAGACAGGATCACTTACAGCAACAATATTTTCCCATCCTTGATCTTTGAGAATATTCCTGAAGAACCCAAGTGCTTTATATTTCTTTAACCAATCAATCGAATATACTCGTCCTACGTGAATGCGATATTGAGCAACTTGATTGATATTCCTTCGTTCTACTTGAGTTAATCGAAGATTATTCAGTCCATTTTTGGTGTAATCATCCATATGCTTTGCGTAAAGGATACGTGAAGAACCATCTTGAAGTATATAGTTCTCAGTCTTTGAACTTACCTCAATTTCCGAAACCAACTTTCCCTTACCCTTAACCAATTTCCGTCGCTTCTTGTCGTTGTCGGGTAGGTCGGCGGACCGGGGGGACCGAGGTGTCTCGGGTGGCGTGACAGGGTTGGTTCTTGGCGGTAATTGGCTTACCTTCTTTCTAACAACAACATGTTTCTTGGATTGAAAACGGGTTGTAGGTTGATTTGCCATTATTAAATTTGAAGGTTTTTATTCTTTATTTGAAAATGCCATTTCACTAAGAAAATCAGGTCATGCCGAAAAAACACGGAGCGAGTGAAGAGCGAGCCCCGCAATGGGATTACACGAGCTCCTTCGCTTCGGAACTGCATCTTCCTCCGGAAATGATTCGACTCCAATTCTTTTTTTTTTTTAGGGGATTGAGAAAGGATTAAGGAGAAGATGATTAAAATTGATGAGAATTATGGAGAGATTAAAAGGGTATATATAGCATAAGGAATTTGTGTTTCGGTAACAATAGAATTCTTAAAGATAGAAAGTAATACCAATTTCCTTATATATTTTTTTAATGTCTTTCCTTCTTTTTTTTTCGGCACTTTTTTATTTTATTTTTTTTCTCGTGCCTTTTTTATTTTATTTTTTTTTTTACGGCACTTTCCTTTTTTTTCGTGCTTTCGTTTTTTTTCTCGGCACTTTCCCCTTTTTTTGTTTTGGTACTATTTCCTATTTCTTATATGATAATAATAAGAAAAGAATCCTCTTTGATGTAAGATTAGGAAAGAATCTTTTGTGATGATGTTTAGGCAAGATTTGTGTAGGAATATAATAAGATAGAAATATCTTTATTATATTTAGGCAATATATTGTAGATTTTGTCGAATTTTTGTAAGAATATGTGATTATGCAGAATATAAAATATTATCATACACATAAGCAAGATATAACACGTAAAATAAACATTATTTAACATAACTAAACTTGCAACAAAAATATACGGACACAATCGTACAATCTCATCTTCCTAGCCAGTCATTCAGGTTCCCAGACATAATTATGACGGATTTAATTATCGCTAATTAAACCAATCTCAAGTCTCAATAACTCAAAGCGTTTTATAGCTAACGACTTAGTCAAGATATCAGCCCATTGCCTTTCGGTACTACAAAATTCAAGTGAAATGTTGCATTTCTCTACATGATCTCGTAGAAAATGGTGTCGAATATCTATATGTTTGGTCCTCGAGTGCTGGGCAGGGTTCTTAGAAATAACAATAGCACTCGTATTGTCACACATAATAGGCATACGACCTACATTTATACCATAATCACATAGTTGTTGCTTTAACCAAAGTAATTGAGAACATACCAGTCCAGCAGATACATATTCGGCTTCAACAGTAGACATTGCAACTGAATTTTGTTTCTTTGATCCCCATGTGATAATACAAGGTCCAACAAACGTCGCAAACCCAGAAGTGCTTTTCCTATCTAAAGAGCATCCTGCATAATCTGCATCTGAATACCTTACTAGATCGAAATTACACTCAAGTGGATACCATAAGTACAAATTTGATGTACCAATTAAATATCTGAAGATACGTTTAACTGCAATCATATGTGACTCTTTAGGACACGATTGATATCGCGCACAAACACATACACTATACATTATATCAGGACGACTTGCAGTTAAATATAAAAGTGAACCAATCATACCTCGATATGTAGTCTCATTGACACACTTACCATGTTCATTTATAGTTATCTTCTTTTCAGGTACCATAGGTGTATCGTAAGATTTTGCATTTTCCATACCGAATTTTCGAATCAGTTCCTTGATATATTTCTGTTGGTGAATCTTTATACCATCCTTTTTTTGTTGAATTTGTAAGCCTAGAAAGTACTTCAGTTCTCCCATCATGCTCATTTCAAACTCAGAAGTCATTATATCTGAAAAATACTTGCACAATTTTTCATTAGTAGAACCGAATATAATATCGTCTACATAAATTTGCACAACAAGTAAATTAGAACCCTCGGATTTTAGGAACAAGGTTTTGTCGAAAGATCCTCTTATAAAATTATTTTGTAATAAAAACTTGGATAATCTGTCATACCACGCCCTTGGAGCTTGTTTCAAACCATATAAAGCTTTGTCTAGTTTAAAAACGTGGTTTTGAAACTTGCTATCTAAAAATCCGGGAGGTTGTTCTACATAAACTTTTTCTTCCAAATAACCATTAAGAAATGCAGTCTTAACGTCCATTTGGAATAATTTCATTCCTTTATGAGCAGCAAAGGCAATAATGAGACGAATAGCCTCAAGTCTTGCTACAGGTGCAAGGGTCTCGTCATAATCGATCCCTTCTTGTTGATTGTAGCCTTGGACAACTAGTCGTGCCTTGTTTCTTGTAATAAGTCCTGCATCGTCCAGTTTGTTTCTGAACACCCATCTTGTACCAATAACAGTTCGATCACTAGGTCGAGGCACTAAGTGCCATACCTTATTGCGTTCGAATTGTTGAAGCTCATCTTGCATAGCGGTTATCCAATCAGGTTCAGCAAGAGCTTCTTTGATATTGGTTGTTTCAATGGTTGATAGAAACGAAAAGAACGAGCAGAAATTATTCAAGGACCTTCTAGTTTTAATGCCTTGTTCTAGATCCCCTAGGATTTTGTCCAAAGGGTGGGAGCTTTGATGTTTCCACTTTTTGAGAACTCTAGGCTCATTATCATTTGATGAACTCGCACCATCTGCAGACGTGGAATCATGATTTGTTCCCCCTGAGTTGGACTCGGGATTTTCTTCAGAAGTATCACTAACTTCATCAGAAATTTCATGATTTGGATCGGAAGTTACACCATCATTAGGTATAACTTCAAGATCTTTTTCCTTATCTAAGGAAGGGTCAATAGTATCATTAACTACGGACTCATCACTTCTCTTAGGATCATTTGCAGAATTATCTAGTTCATCATTGATACCTTGAATATCTTCATCTTCATTTAAGGGCTCATTTCTTGCTAAAAAGAAATCGGGCTCATCTGGATCCTCTTCTTCCTGTTCGACTTTATCAAACACGTTATCTTCGTCAAAGCGAACATGAACACTTTCTTCTATGCGCAAGGTTCTTTTATTGAACATTTTGTAAGCTTTACTATGATCCGAATATCCCAGAAAAACAGCTTCGTCACTTCGGGGGTCAAATTTTCCTAAATTGTCTTTTCCATTATTGTGAACAAAGCATTTGCTCCCGAAGCAACGGAGATGTGATATATTGGGTTTTCTCCCTCTTAAAAGTTCATAGGGAGTCTTTTTCAAAATAGGTCGGATCATAGCTCTATTATGCACATAGCATGCGGTACTAACAGCTTCTGCCCAAAAACTTCTAGGGAGGCCACCACACAAAAGCATAGTACGAGCCATATCCTCTAGGGTTCGATTCATACGTTTCACGACACCATTTTGTTGTGGGGTACGTGGTGCGGAGAAGTTATGCCCCACACCATTTTCCCTACAAAATTCTATAAACAATTGATTATCAAATTCCATGCCGTGATCCGTCCGAATCGAAATAAGCTTTTTATCATATCTATTTTGGGCAAGCTTCATTAATACCACAAATTCATCGAAAGTTTCATCTTTAGAGGAAAGAAAGATTGGCCAGACATACCTTGAGTAATCGTCGACTAGAACAAATATATACTTTGATCCACCACGGCTTCTAACTTTCATAGGTCCACATAAATCCATGTGTACCATCTCAAGTGGTCGTTTAGTGCTAACTACTCTTTTAGGTTTAAACGAGGATCTAACATGTTTGCAACGGGTACATGAGTCACACATTGTATCTTGCTCGAATTTAATTGAGGGCAAGCCTTCAACTAAATCCATGGACTTAAGTTTCTTTAAAATAGTTGGACTAATGTGTGCAAACCTCTTGTGCCACAAGCAAGACTCATCTGAGGTTGCTTTCATACACGAGAAGGAATTTGTATTGACAACATTTAAGTCAATCATATACACATTCCTCATACGGTGACCCTCAAGTAAAACATTACTAGTACCTTCAATTATGATACGACAAACATCGGCATGAAAAACAACTCTATTTCCTTTATCACATAATTGAGAAATACTAAGTAAGTTATGTTTAAGACCACTTACCAGATATACTTTATCGATTGAATGGGAGGTTGAAATTCCAATTTTTACTACTCCAATAATCCTACCCTTCTTGTTATCTCCAAAGGTAACCTTGCCACCAAAGAAGGGCTCTAGTGAAAGAAAAAGATTTCTGTCTCCTATCATGTGTCTCGAGCATCCACTGTCGAGATACCATAGATTATTTTCTTTCACTACTACCTGCAAATGAATCAAATACAACTTTTAGGTACCCAAGCTAAGTTGGGTCCTTTATGGTTAGTGACTCTATATATTTGATCTTTTCTAACCCATACTTGTCTTATTATTCTTTTGGCTTTAACATTGGGTTGTCTTGGTCTTTGTCTAACAATCGGAACATAAGGTACTCTAGGTTTTGTTCTAACAAAAGTAGCTCTAGATCTAGTACCTTCATGAGACGCTCTAGGTTTAGAGTTATGAACTTTAGGCTTGAATGTATGCTTTCGATTCTCATTTATTTTGTTTGATTTTGAAGGAACGGATGAGTAATCAAAAGCCATATCATAAGTCCACCTAAACTCATTATTACGTTCTTCGTTGTCGTTAGATTCATCTATAGTTGAGACATCATCTTCAACTATGAAATCACAAGTCTTAACAGTTTCGACATTCTTTTGCTTATCCAAAGCAAGTTTGACACAATTGACTTGAATATGTCCAGTAGAGCCACAATAATTCTAAATCAAGTATTCTGGAAGATTAACATATTTTCTTTTTCTGAAATCGTGATCAGAAGGATTAGATTTGCATTTATCATGGTCTCTACGGCTATAGCATTCATGACCAAGTCCCATCTTCATGTTATTATCAGATTGTTCAGTAAGGATATTTAAAACCTTTGTGCTTCCTTCCCATTTATCATGAACTTTTCATGCATGTAAGAGTAATTCTTTCAAGGACTCAATTTTTTTTTCTCATTTCGAATGATCTACACTTGAATCCTTGGAAGAGTTACCTTTCTCAAAGTCTTCACGAAATTTATCAAAACGTTCATTCAAGACACGTTTCTCATTTTCATGTTGTTCCTTAAGTTCAGACATACTTTTACTAGCTTCTTCCAATTGCTTAGAGAGAAATGTAATTTCTCTCTTGTGTTCGGAAACCACACTATCTTTGCCACCAAGTTCATGTTTTAAAATCTCATTGACTTTCTTCAACTCAGAAGTTATAGCATCACTAGCTGTAACTTTAGCTTGAAGATGCTTAATGTTGAGTTTGAGCTCTGAAATTATGGCATCACTAGCTTTAACTTTTGATTCAAGAGCGTTTTTCTCAGCATTTGTCATGTCTGAAGTTATAGCTGGAGTAGCCATAACTTTAGATTTGAGCTTTTTGGCTTTGGCTTTTAGAAGTTGGTTTTCCTGAGCAATGTCTAGAATTTGTTGCTTAAGGTCTTTTAACTCTAGACTTTGTTCATGACAATGATCAAGGGATTGTTCAAAATACTTAATTAAATTATCCTTAAAAAGTTTCTTAACTTGCTTTTTAAGTTCAAGAAAACTTACCTCTTCATCCTCTGAATCTGAATCTGAATTTCCAACAAGACACATCTCATCATTTGAAGCATTGCATTCATTGTCGCTTTCGGAGAATAGGTCAAGACTGACGCTACTTAGACAAAGATTGGCAGTTTCTTCTTCATCTTCGGATTCGCCATCTTCAGAGTCCAAGTCTCCCCAACAGTATGCCATCATAACTTGCTTGAATTCCTTCTTTGTTTTGTCACGTTGATTTTTGTCTTTAATTTTCTTCCATGTAGGGCAATCTTTGATCATGTGATCATTATCACCACACTTGAAGCATCCACGATTAGAGAAAGACCATTTTGACTCAGAATTTTTCTTGGGAGTTTGTTTTGATTTGTTATTTGTTTTATTTTGATTTTGATTGAAAGCCTTTATCCTAAAACGTTTAACAAACAGAACGGTTTCATCTTCAATATCTGAAGAATCATTAATCTTGCTAGACTCAGCTTGTAAGGCCATCTTTTTGCTTGTGCCAGCTTCCTCCTCATCCTGATTCAGAGTAATATCGTGAGCCATTAAGGTCCCGAGTAGCTCCTGATAGGATAACGAAGTTAGGTCCTTACATTCCTCTATGACAGATACTTTATGTCTCCATCTGCGAGACATACTTCTGATAATTTTTCTAGCAATTTCCTCGGAGTCAAAAGTTCTTCCTAAATTCTTTAGCTCATTGATGATGCTAGAAAAGCGAGAGGAGCTCGTATTTTCGCATTAGTAATGCCATACGTTGCTTTTTGACAACAGTGGTTCCCTCATAAGCTAATTCTAGACCATCCCATATTTCCTTGGTAGATGAACTGGTTGAGAAACGATCGAATTCAGTAGCAATCATACCGTTTTGCAATAAGCTTATTGCTTTTGAATTCTTCTCAGCCTTTTTATAATTCGCCTCAATATAGTCTTCTTCTTTCTTTTCGACGGTAGTGCCATTATTGGTTGCAAGTAAGATCTTATTCGGACCATTCTTGATAATCAACCAACACTCCCAGTCGTTTCCTTTAATGAAGTGGGTCATCATATTTTTCCATAAACCATAGTTCTTCCCATTGAATATAGGACACTTAAGGTGTTTGGAATCCATTTGATAAAAAATAAATGCAGCGGAAAAAAGATAAATAGACTCAAAAAAATAGATCAGACTCTAGCCGTTAGGCTTATCAAGAGCACGAGGCTCTGATACCAATTGAGGAGTCTATTGATCGAATACGAAAGAGGGAGGGGGGTGAATTGAGTATTAAAAACGATGACCGCTTTTTCGATCTATATGATGTAAATTAATTATTTGATTTTATTGATTAAAATCAACTAATTAAATTACTAATAATAAATGCAAAATCGAAATAACAATAATAAAGAGAGAGAGAAAGAGAGACACACAGGATTTTTGAAGTGGTTCAGTTTCACAAGTCGAAACCTACGTCCACTATTCTCGATTAATAATTTTTAGTACCTTTCTCCGGATTACAAAAATTATCAATCCACTCGTATAATCAACTATATGATTATAACTCAGATTGAGTATCGCTAAATACTCTAGGTTGCTCTTACGTTAATAAGAAAAGTACAACGATAAACACTAATCTCACGTTATGCGTGTGAGTACAATATCTTGTGTACTTAGTATCCTATAACGATTTTTCTTCGAGTGATTGACAAAATTGATGCGCAACTTTTGTATAAGCAAATTGTAAAATAAGAATTAAAGCTCAAAGAATTTTGCTTAAAATATTTTTCTCTCTAAAAGTGTAGATGTGTGTGTCACTTTTAATTGATGAATGAATTAGAGTATTTATAGTAGTAGAGAATTAGGGTTTAGGAATGTTCTGGAATTAGGGTTTAGGAATGTTCTGGAATAATAAAACCTAAACGACTTGATGAACAAGTAAGAGGCAAGGAGATGGAGTTCGGCCTCCTAGGGATTCGGCCTCCTAGGGTTCGGCCTCCTAGCGTTTTGGTCGGCCCACTCGGTCCCTCTTGCTTCCATAGTCCACAACAAATCGAGATAGAATTAAGTTAAAACCCTAGGTTGCATGACGACATAAATATCGTGTTACAAACCAATAGTTTATTCAACTTAAATTCATATTAATTAATTCCAATTAAAATAAATACTCTCTTATCTTTATAAATCATTAAAAATATTTTCCAAAATTTAACGCATCATTTTTGTCTAGCAATGAAGTTATGGCTATGAGGTCATAACTTCATTAACCTTTAAATCAAACAAAGTAAAACCATTACCGGATGACGACCTATACTATCTAATCTTCAGTAGATCTTCAGTAAACGAATCGTCTCTTCACAAGTCTCTCATCTTGAGTCTCGTGTTTGATTTCTGATCTTGATCTTGCTTGAATACATCGATCAAGTGTATTTGAAGTTGTACCTCCTTGGTCCAAACTTCAAGCTTGCGTCATTGTAATTGTTCCTTTCTATATTAAGACTTAAGCACACAATTACACGTATATGTTTATAATATTAAGTCCACATACAAATCATTACTGTCATTATCAAAACAACTAATTAGGACTAAAGGTCCAACAATTATCCCTAACTAATTTAAAAACACAAAATAACGATGAGTAAAGAGAGACTTGCTGGAATAGAGCAGAAAGTAGATTTGCTAGCAAGAACTGTCAATGTGATGGTTAATGCAATAAATGATATCATGGAGAGGATCTCAAACCCTGATCCTAGAAGACCACCACTAGTCAGAGGTAGAGGCAGGGGTAAGGGCTTCCATGTAGGAGCAGGAAAAGCATAATAACCACGTCATGAGCAAGAAGAATGGTCTGATATAGATGAGAGCAATAAGACTTATGAGGAGATTCTTGAGTACACACACAAACATCTAAATGTAGAATTTCCTAAGTTTTCTGGTAGCCTTAATCCTAATGATTTGTTTGAATGGATTAGGGATATTGAGAAAGCCTTTGAGTATATAGGTTATAATGATGTTAATGTCTTTAATGTTGCTGTCTTGAAACTAAAAGGGTTTGCTTCTCTATGATTTGATAACCTGAAACAATAAAGACTTAGAGAAGGCAAGGAACCCATTAGATCTTGGTCTAAACTTAAGAACAAAATGCTGAGTAAATTTGTCACCAAGGATTACACTCAGGATTTGTTTATTAAACTGTCAAAGCTTAGACAAGATGAGAAGTTTGTTGAGTCTTATTTAAGAGAGTTTGAACAATTGACCTTGCAATGTGAGATAACCGAGAAACCTGAGCAAAGGATTGCTAGGTTCTTGGAAGGCTTGGATAAGAACATTTATAGCAAGGTTAGGAAGAAACCGTTATGTTCTTATGATGATGTTGTTAAACCTGTCATTGAGAGTTGAGAAAATGGGAAAGACCAAAACAAACAGTGTCTAAACCTACTGCTAGGCCTGTGTACAATTCTTACACTGGTGTCAAGATTGATAAGACACCCAAAGCAGCAACCTAACCCACCTATGATAAAGGAAAAGGGGTCCTGAACAAAAAGACTAGCTCAAACCCCACTAAGAACAGGATCAAATGCTTCCAATGTCAGGGTTATGGTCATTTCAGGAAGGATTATATTTCTAAGAGGGTTATGACAACAATGGAAGTGGAAGAAAGTGAAAGGGAGGGAATAGTTGAATATGAGCAAGAGGATCCTATGATGGAAGAGACAGTTGTTGAAGAAGGGACAAACCAGGATGTGGTCATGGCTCACCCAAATACATTTCGTAGCCTGGTTTTATGGAGAGTTATGCATTTTCAGCAAGTGTAACACCCCAATTATCTGGGCAAGATAATTGAAGCATTACCATCTCGGTTTTCCGAGGCATTGAAATCGGAATTACAATTAAGAAACTGGTCGGACCCTCTTGAGAGGTTTAGTTTTCGGTACTTGTCGTTAGGAGCACCTAGACCAAAACAATATTTATAACTCCACAAACAACTCTACTATTAGTAAAGAGGCAAGTAAAGGTTGGATCCCAAGGGACGGGTATTGAAGTGAGATTTTCAAATTGTAACTAGCGGTGTCTAGGGGTGTCACAATTTGAGGTTGGAATAGAAGATCACTAAACTAAATAGCAATGAAAGTAAACAAGCAAAATGATTAAAAAGGGATGTAAACAATTGATAAAAGGCACTAGGATGTCATGGGGTCATAGGGGATTCATGGTAATTGATCATACAAACATATTCTCAAATTATAAGCAAGCAATTATTGTTGTGATGGATCGAGTTGGTTTATATCTTACAATCCTAGGAAATTTTGGGTCCTGGAGCCGAATCGATTAGATTGTACAACACCTACAAGTCGACTTAATCTTCCCTACTCAACTATATGCATGGTCTAATGAGACTCGAGTTGGTTTATGTCTTACAAGTCTCATTGAAAAGATAGGTGATGGGTAAAAAACGCAAGGATTCATAGGCTCGCATTTCATCAAACATAACTAAGTTGAGATCACAACAAGCAAGCAAATAAACTATGAAAGCATATTAATTTAAGCATGAATCATCCCCCATGTTGGTTTCCCCTAATTACCCATTAACCCTAGTTAAGGAAACTACTCACTCATTATCATGTTGAACATGCTAGCAAGGTTGTCAATCATACCAACAAAGTAAAACATGATGAATAAATGAAGATGATTAACAATAATTAAAAAGGGATTAAGAGAATTATACCTACTAATGATTCCAATAATAAAGCAAAGAATAATAGAAGTACTTGATGATTGATTGGAAGGTTGTCAATCTCCCAATAATAACCCAAATAATCTTCAATTACCCAAAATAAAAGATGAACAAAAGAGAGATTAAGGAAATAATATTTGTATTAAGACTTGATTAAAAGTTGATTACAAGATTAAAGAGAGATTGGATTGATATAAACTACACTAGAGATTGATAAGAAGAACATGATAATCTAATTAGACTAATGGGGTATTTATAGTGGGGATTAGGTACACAAATTAGGGTTTACTAAGAGCTTAAATGACGATTAAGTCCTTGAGGAATCGCTCCTCTCAGAAAAATATGCGAGTCTCCTTTTTGCTAGTCTTTCCCGAGGTATGCGCATCCTTCATAGAACAAGTAGAAGACGGAATAGCTGTCACACAATCCGAGCGTCCAGGGCACGGGACGAGCGGATTGTGGGTCTTTTGGACGAGCAGATTTGTGGGGTGGACGGGCGGATTGTGGCGGTTTTGGACGAGCGTCTCTCTAAGGAAGACGCTCGGATTCCCTGTCTTGGACGGGCGTCCAGAGGGCAATCCGCTCGGATTCTGAGTCAGCTTCCTCCTTTCTTCTTTTCTTCCTTTTTCTTCATACAATCCTTGAGGATTTCGTCGGAGATGCAAGGATCTTTTCTCATCATTGCCCATCTACTACAATATGTACAAAGGCCTTCTAGTCTTGTCTTCTCTTTGATGCTTGGTCATTGAATTCAATCAATTTAGCTCCATTTTGCCATGAAAATGCAAGGTTTGCACTTCTTTCCTACCAAGGGATCAAAACCTCAAAGAATATACAAAACAAAGGACTAAAGACAATAAATGACCTAAATATGCACTAAAAAGCATGGGAACAAGGCTAATTCGGGGATTAAATATGCTCAAATAATCGTCACATCAAATATCCCCAAACCGAACCTTTGCTCGTCCCGAGTAAAGAGGTGACAAAGACTAGGACCGTTATTTAAACTAACCTAATAGCATAGCCGATATGAGACAATTAGCGGGTCTCACTCCTGAAAGATCATAGATCCTAATTAGCCACTCTAATTAAATGACAAATTATCTCATAATTTGAGTTTATGTGATCTATGTAACATGTATGCTAATATAAAAGCATAAAAATGAAAGTATAAGGAAAAACAATTTCCTTACAATGATTTTGTGGTAAAAAGGGCACAAACTAGTTCACCTTACTAGTTTGTTCTTGAGCTTATACCAAATGGATGATCCTCCTTACAAATCTTCAAAGAGAAGATCTCCTTCTTGTTGCACCCAAGAACTTACCCAAAAATAATAACAAGTATTTTACTAGAACTTGTTAATATTATACCCTTGATATTATTTGTAATATTACTAACTTTCTTAGTAATAAAATTTATTTACTAACAATCTTAGTAAAGATGGATAATTATTTTTAGAGAGATGAATGATATTGTTCACATGCAAAACATACAAATGATGTAGTATGGAAAAAATGAACAATGGATGGAGTAAAAGGAAGGGAAAAGTGGCGGGTGGGATGAAGTGTGGTAGTGGACAAATTTTGTCTTATATTTTTCATCTTACATCACATGCAAAATCATATATAAGATAACTTATGGTAGTATACAAAATAAGGTGAAATGATTATGTGAGTAATCATCCACTACTCTATTTTACACGGTCCACTTGCCCATTTACGGGTCCATGTTGGTTCTTATATTTGTCGCACAAATACGTGTAAATTTTATTCAAACATCGTATCATGTTTAAATGCTTCCAATTAAATTCGTCCAAATCACTCCGTAAATATACATGTACCGCTACACATATTATTTACGTACCAATATTAATCACATTAATCAATTAGTACAATTTTAGTAAATTAACAGTTAATTAACTAAAACCCGTCTCCCAAAATTTATTATTCAATTATCACATAATTAAATAATAACTGCCGTTCCTCGAGTTTGCAACTCGAATTGTCTCTTAAAATAATTGACTAACCTTTTAGTCTACAAATCAAGAGACTAAATAAATTGTATCTCATACAATTAATTAGTTGTCTATTGGGCTTCGTTCCTATAGGTGTGACCGAAAGGGGTCAGTTGATCACCGCCGTCTCACGACAATAACGTCAAACTCTAGTCAGCGAACCGTTATCGATTTACGTTAATCAACTGACGAGGATCAAATAATTAAATATCTGATAATATTCCATTAATGAGATTTATTATGTTAACGCGCTATTGAGGAGGACACTAACTCCAACAATCTCCCACTTGTCCGACACAAGCTGTGCGCTACCAATTCTCTTGTCCGTTATAATCTCCCACTCAATGCAAGGTGTCTTTTAGGTCTCACTTGCACACGAACATATCGCGAGTGGTTTTCTCGATCAGGAGTGTGACTACCTGACCGGAAAAATCTCTCACAGATTACTTCCGAGCGTGGCCACGCATTTGTAGTCATTAACTCCTCGAGTGGCCTTGAGATATAGTTACCCAACGTGGGTGGACAATTCCTGTATGCCCTATATATCCTTTTGCACAATACAGCTCACCATGACCTAGTAAATGCCCTTTTGTCCTCCTTTCACGGCACGACCTAGGACAAAAGCCAAAGTCACTCGGAAACTGCACTTGCTTAGACAATAGTCTCAAGTCAAAAGAATCGACTCATTAGAATATCTTAGAGATCCCCGCCATGACCAGGCGTCTATAATAGAACTTATGGACTCTCTAAATGGTCACTGTCCGGCAAAGTGTCACACACTCTGCCTATGTAATCGACCAGTCATCACATATGACCTTATGGTGTTGAACAACCATCAATCGACTTACAATCTAGTCACTCTGAGACGTCACCTCATTAAGTGACTAGGGGCAAAATACAATGTTCATCTTATTCACTTGAATAGTGTTCAACATTGTCTCCACAACTTATTCAGATAAACAAGGTATTCAATATTTTCAGTCAAACTGAATGGTTGAGTTCTTAAAGAAACTCTAACAATGAATGCGATCATCACTTATGTAAATATCAATACTCTATCCAATATTTACATAACGATCTTCAGCAATTAAAGTATACTCTTCAATCACATTGAAATGATATAACCATCATGTCTACCTTATGCCAACGGCTTTGGTTAGAGGATTAGCAACAGTTGCATCACTCTAATTTCCATTCCAATTTTCCTTTGTTCTATGCAATCTTTGCATCACATAAAGCCTTTCTAAGTACATGTCTAAACAAGTTTTTAGACTCTGGTTCTAAAGCCAGTCAAACACTCCCACTGTTTTCACTGTATCTTGGGATACGATATTCGGCTAACAGAACTACTCTAGTCTCATTAAATTCCGGTTATCAACTATCTCTTTTACAACATCGGATGCTGTAATGTACTTAGCTTTCGTTCATGATTTATACGTATAACTCTTATACAAATCCTTCATATGACATCTTTTATGTATGACTCCTCATACATATTTGCTTTATACATGTATAACTTCTTATACATATATGTATAACTTCTTATACATATTATTCTTTATGCACATAACACTCTTACATGCTAACCATTCCTTAATGAGGCCCATAACATCTTATAAGCATAGGAATGTTTCCGTGTAATCCTTTTACACAAAATTCATAGATTCCTCCAAACTACAAGAGTAAATCCTCAGTGCTTCTCAAGTACTCAAGGATGCTCTTCATAATCATCTAGTGACACTCACTAGAAAATGATTGGTAATGACTTCTCATATTCTCAACATGATAAGTCCCGACGAGAGAAGCTTTTAGCATATTTAATAGATCCTGCAGCGAAAGCACAAGAGATCATATTTATTGTTCAACAACTTGAACGAGTCAAGAATCTTATCACATAAGTCTCTTGACTATAATGCTAATATCTATGAAGATCTATCTCATTAGATCTGGATATTTAAGATGCGCCATGTTACTGTCAATTATTCACCCGAGAATATTTCTTAGTCACTAATATGTCAAACACATATTTAGAAATATCACCTTAGCTACATTTCTAGTCACTAATATGTCAAGCACATAGAACTAACTTTATCTCCCACTAAACTCCATGTATCATCATGTTATATCTCGACACTCGAGTAATACCGTTTTGATAGACTACATGATTGAACCCAAAGTTCCAACTCTTTGACGTATATAGATCACAAAAGGGATCTTTCAAGCATGCTAGGCTTCTTAGCATTGACAACATCAACAAAACTTCTCCCAAGGAGAAAGTTTCATTATTCATTTGCCGAATCTCATCCTCATGAGAAGCTATATTGCTAAGAACATACGAATTGATAAAGGCATTTGGGTTGTCACAAAACTCTCTATAACAAGCCCAAAATTTTAAACATCTTATGTAACCTTTATGACAAGATCAAGGTAACCAACCAAATTATTCACCTTAAATCAAGTCTTTGAAAACATCTCGTGTTTTCTTCCTTATCGCATCGTGTGCAAGGAGATCAATTCGAATTGCATGGTGACACGCCATCACATAGAGTTCATACTATAGAAAAGCCTTTGATGAGGGTTTAAGATTCGTCACTTTTGAAAAGTAACGCAATATTATCGCAAAATTATCTCCTTATAACCACTGAGCCACAATAAAGAACGTCTTCTTGCATTGTACTCACCACTGAGCCTCAATAAATAACATTTTCTTGCATTGTACTCAGTTTGTGGGTCTTGGACTTCCGTAAGTTCAAAATTTCTCCCACTCTGTCTTCCAGAAAATGAAAATCTTTCTGGAAAAACAGTATTATGAGCCACAAACTCTTTGTTCTCGTTTTGGAGGAGTAAAAACCAAGTGGTTCAATTTTGGATAACCTTCACAAATACACAAATTGTAACACCCCGGTTTATGAAGGAGCCTTTAGCAAGACATTCCCTAATAAACCGGACTGTTACCATCTCGGTTTCCCGAGGTAGTGAATAACAAATTAAACTCCAAGGCAAAATTATATAATTACTTTAACTTAATTATTACAAAACCTCTTTTACGTCAAATTACAAAGAACTAACATAAATAAAAGTGAAAGTCTTCTAGCTGATGATCTAGCTACTAAGTCTTCTGATCCAGAGTCTCACGCCCACCAAGCTCCCGTTCTATCTCTTAAACCTGTCAAGTCTGCTCGCCAATATTTGGGTCATCACAGGTGTTCACGAATACACAGGGTCAACCACGAGGTTGAGTAGGGAAAACAATGAAACAACAAAAATATGATATGCATGCTCCTCCGTCACCTCCATCTCCATCTCAACTCATATCTCATAACCAGTCTCATAACTCATAACCCGGAACGCCCAGCCATACCGATCCCCGGTAGACTATATATATCGACCGTAGCCGATCTGCCAGCTCACAGCTGAGGACACCAGGGCAAGTCCTGCAGAACCCGCCTGGGCCTTATCACGACATCGTCATCACCACACCACATCACCACCACATCCTCCATCTCCAATGCATATGAATGCTCGAAAAAAATTAATACAACACAATATATATATATATCATTGAACTGATAAATCATAAAATCATGCCGGTTACCCGATGTTGTGATATCATACTCAATACGATCAATTCAGTTAACCACCTTCCCGTATATGAATTATAACGTAAATCAACAACCATGAATCAAGTCAACACAATTCAACAACAACGATAATAAGTCAAGTGTATTTCCCTACATCAAAGATAGCAGCAGACAGATAAGTAGATGCTCAATAAGATTTCACAACAAATTCGCCCTCTGAAAGATAAATAATGATAAATGATTACTTAACTATTCCCGTTCCCAAAATAGAAACTTACTAAAAATAGAACTCCCTAAATGGAAAGTTTCCTTAAATGGAAACTTCCCCGACATAGCAGTTTTCCATTTAACCATCCCGACTCCAAAACCCGACTCGAATTATTTAACTGACCCGGGAATTAAATTAAATAACGAATACGATAAATAAAAGATTAAACGAATTATCTCAATATCGATTTCAAACTCAAATAACTCAATAACTCAATAACCATGGTCACTCTGAACCGTAAACATAACTCGGCTCAAAGGCCCCATAACTCATAACTCAATACCAGTAGCCAATTTCCATCTCAATTTCAATATCGATATTGTCAAAGGTTCAAAGAACCGTGCTCAACACTTAGAGTAAGTCTCTAAGCTACTCACCCGCGAGTCGAAGGTCAAAGGAACAACAAATTAAATACAATAAAACCTAACCACAGCTCAAGGTTAACAATTGCTACAATACCGTAATCTCGGATTAGAGGCATCTGATCAACAAAATAGTACCACTAATATTGAAAGCATGCCATTATTGAATGGTTCCAGTCACTAAAAACACCATCCATCGCCATCCGTATACAAGCTTTCAAAAACTCTAACCAAGACTAGTCTTTTATCCATGCTCACGATTCCACTCATCACTACCCTTTCTATCCAATAATAAATACTAGAAAAGATCACTCTATTATAGTCAGAAATCAAACGCCCAAAACAACCCATCTTACCAACAATTTAACGGGAATATAAATATCGATATATGATATATCTACTACTACATATTATAAAGATAATCAAGTCACAATAAATCTATTCTTAGCATATGAAACAAACAAGTACTCATAAGAATTAACACAACGACCATGCAACCTCGAACGATAATAATAATATTAGGATCGGTAGAATCGTGTTACCTTATAACAAAAATCAGATCCGTGACATAATCAAGATCGTTCTGACAGATGACTCGAGAACAAAGCGGTGACTAATAATTGCGGCAACAATTTTGGGCAACCATGGAAATTAATGAAATAAACCATGTGCACACACTATGGGGAGACCAGTGATAAAATTGAGCAGGTGGTTAAACGAAAAGTGATGTGATTATAATCATCTGTGTGTGATAGAGCAATAGGAATTATGGTGAAACGTTTGACGGCACACAATAAGAAAGTAACAGGAGTTTTTTTTAGGTATAGTGTAATAAGGATTTGAAAGATTAGACAATGGTATTAATAAGAAGAAATAAGATGGGCTTTGGGTTTGATCCGTTATTACCCCGAAGTTCGATCTTAAAAAATTAAAACAAAGTTAAATTTTTAGTGGTATTACATTCCACCCTCCTTAAAAACAAAGTTCGTCCTCGAACGTAAACTTTTCGAAAATGAATAAAATGACAAGGTAAAGTTTGGCCAATATAATGCAGTACGTGGTGAGGGTAGGAGCATATGAGGGGTTAGGCGGCATTAGGAAGAGACTTAGGATTAATGTTAGATTATATACAATGTAGGGTTTGATATATATATAGAATTGTAACCGTGATTATAAATAAGAAAAGGAAGTTGGATTTCCGGCTTAACTAATGTTGCTAGGACTTTAAGATAGTAAAATAATATAAATAAATCAGTTTTTAATAAAAATAGCAATACCAGCTTAACGAAAATATTAAAATATTAGGAGTATTACACTCTTTCTCCCTTAAAAGAAACTTCGTCCCCGAAGTTCGCCACCCCGTAACGATAACCAAACATCCACAAGCATAAGACAAACACAATTAGTACATATACATAAGCTCTAAAACGCGAAGTGTTATATTCTATCCCCCTTAAGAAACTTTGTCCCCAAAGTTGAACATACGACAGAAGTATGTGGCACTTAAAGAACCACAACATTGACCGAATAATAACAAACAGAAGTATGTGACACTTAAAGAGCCACAACATTGACCGAATAATAACAAATTAAAACAGCAGACTCAATGCCTGGTCAATTCTCAGTCAGCCAATCATAACATACCACTTAGCCAGATCGTAAACCATCAAGATTTTACAATCCTATCCTCCTTAAACATGGTTACGTCCCCGTAACCCCATTATAAAATTCCACATCCAATGTTCAAGAAGATTACTGAAACAATAGACATAATTCATCTGATAAGCTAATTACTCTATACTGGTAACTAGCATCCAACTTTTCAAGCAACAAAACACACTTGTCAATTTCATGCTACGCATTACACAAAAATCAAGGTAACAAATACTTGGATGCTTTGACACCAAATTAACACATTTACATCAATGTAGACAATCAACTAACACATAGTTCATACTTGACGAATTAAAATATTTCATATCAGTAATCATATCATAGAAGTAAAATCCATATTTCTGCAAATCAGGTTTAGAGAAAGACACTAGGCAAAATTCAAGCAATGTAATAGCGTTTGTATAATTGAGACTACTTTACATAAAACTCACCGAAACAAATAAGATTATATTATCATATAACAAGGTTCATACTCATATCATATGCCTACCATTCATGCTACGTAAATTCATATCAGTATTACATGGTTACATCACATAATTCATATTTGATTAAACTTTTATATGAAACTCACATAACTTACAATTTCAACAATCAAACATCATGCAACAACTTTCAAAATTCATAATTAAATAACCGCTTAGCTATTTCGCGAGCTATTATCGTTTTTAGGAAATATAATGAATCAACTAATCATAGGAAATAGAATCAATTGCAAAGCTTAAGGAATTTATTTATAACAAATTTTACAACTCAGTTGGTCGGAACAAAAACTTTACAGCAATTAGACAGAAAATTGGGCAACTTGCAAAAATCACTATTAAATAACGACTCGTTAAGATTTTACGTGGCTTATCATTTTGAAAACGTGAATGAATATTCTAAACAGTAGAGTTGGAATTATGCATAAACAATAAACACGTTTTAAATGGTTTCTATATCAAAAACATGGGTCGAAACAGAATCGTGCAACAATAATCGACCACTTTGTCAACTAAAATATTTATTTCTCTCAAAATATAATTCATATTAGCATGAAACTAAAAACATTGAAAAGCCAAATCAGAATGTTATCACACATAAAATTTTCACCATCATATAGAGAACACATTTTAAATGGCAGCCTGTACAAACAAGGTAACATTCTGGAATTTATTAAAATTTTTGGTTCCTTTAAATTACTTCACATTATCACACAACCATTCTTCCTCCAACACATGTTACATATCATTTGAGGCATAGAAAGCACGTTGCACCATATACATGTAATTGCCATCTAGAAAACGGTAAAGATTGCGAAACCGAAAATAAAATCAACTAAATAACTCAATAATCATGTATGTATAGACAATGCATTAGTTTCTCATCGTAACAATCACAACTTATTTAAATACAAAAATATATCCTAGAAATCACTAAGGTGTTACTTATTGAATACTAACCTTATAACTAAATTAAATGTATATAATTAGACCTAAAAATTGGCATGAAATTTTCAACACACAACTATATACATTCATGGCTTAGGGCAACACATTCCACATACCACTAGACATGGATTGCTAAGGCAATTAGTAAAATAATAACAATCATAAATCTCAAAATTCGATCACATTTGCCTAGTAAGCAAAACAGTAAACTCTTGCAAAGAATAAGACATTCAACAAGAAGTATATACACACTTAGAATAACAGCAAAACAATTATCAACGGACACGACACCCGTTTCGGTCTACTAGCTTTACACATAGGACTTAACTTGATTCTTCATCCTGTAACAACATAGCCTGGTTGGCTCTACTAACCATTCCAGTCACTCATGGTCATATCCCTCCTACATCTAACCTCTTAGGTAGCTATAGCTTATGGTGCCTCTATGATCAACTCATTAAACATATCATTATATTATATCTCTACCTAAGGGTTCAGGGATCAGAAAGCCGCATGCATATCATCATATAATTTATAATTCATAATTCACAACTCATGTCATCCATACACTAAAATTTCACTCAATTATTCAAATAAGTCAGCATGCCAATATCAACCATATTCTTTCATTGCACATCTTTAACCGTGTATCACATCATTACTTACCTCATTCCGCTCCTGCAAAACTGTTAGTATAATATAGGCAAGGTCTGATCCTTTATTTTGTTACTACCCACTCTCTGCATCACTCAAGGGTTACCAGGTTAGACTGAAAGGGCCAGTGGCTTGGTTTGAGGGGGCCCCTAACTCCTTCCAATCCTGGGGGCTCCTAACAGTTACTAGCCTGGGTTCATTTTATTTGACTCTTCCTATGTTCATTATTTTTGTTCATTTGTTTTTAGGCCTGAGGATCGTTCGCTCTGATACCACTTTGTAACACCCCGGTTTATGAAGGAGCCTTTAGCAAGACATTCCCTAATAAACCGGACTGTTACCATCTCGGTTTCCCGAGGTAGTGAATAACAAATTAAACTCCAAGGCAAAATTATATAATTACATTAACTTAATTATTACAAAACCTCTTTTACGTCAAATTACAAAGAACTAACATAAATAAAAGTGAAAGTCTTCTAGCTGATGATCTAGCTACTAAGTCTTCTGATCCAGAGTCTCACATCCACCAAGCTCCCGTTCTATCTCTTAAACCTGTCAAGTCTGCTCGCTAATATTTGGGTCATCACAGGTGTTCACGAATACACAGGGTCAACCACGAGGTTGAGTAGGGAAAACAATAAAACAACAAAAATATGATATGCATGCTCCTCCGTCACCTCCATCTCCATCTCAACTCATATGTCATAACCAGTCTCATAACTCATAACCCGGAACGCCCAGCCATACCGATCCCCGGTAGACTATATATATCGACCGTAGCCGATCTGCCAGCTTGCAGCTGAGGACACCAGGGCAAGTCCTGCAGAACCCGCCTGGGCCTTATCACGACATCGTCATCACCACACCACATCACCACCACATCCTCCATCTCCAATGCATATGAATGCTCGAAAGAAATTAATGCAACACAATATATATATATATAATTGAACTGATAAATCATAAAATCATGCCGGTTACCCGATGTTGTGATATCATACTCAATACGATCAATTCAGTTAACCACCTTCCCGTATATGAATTATAACGTAAATCAACAACCATGAATCAAGTCAACACAATTCAACAACAACGATAATAAGTCAAGTGTATTTCCCTACCTCAAAGATAGCAGCAGACAGATAAGTAGATGCTCAATAAGATTCCACAACAAATTCGCCCTCTGAAAGATAAATAATGATAAATGATTACTTAACTATTCCCGTTCCCAAAATAGAAAGTTACTAAAAATAGAACTCCCTAAATGGAAAGTTTCCTTAAATGGAAACTTCCCCGACATAGCAGTTTTCCATTTAACCATCCCGACTCCAAAACCCGACTCGAATTATTTAACTGACCCGGGAATTAAATTAAATAACGAATACGATAAATAAAACATTAAACGAATTATCTCAATATCGATTTCAAACTCAAATAACTCAATAACTCAATAACCATGGTCACTCTTGACCGTAAACATAACTCGGCTCAAAGGCCCCATAACTCATAACTCAATACCAGTAGCCAATTTCCATCTCAATTTCAATATCGATATTGTCAAAGGTTCAAAGAACCGTGCTCAACACTTAGAGTAAGTCTCTAAGCTACTCACCCGCGAGTCGAAGGTCAAAGGAACAACAAATTAAATACAATACAACCTAACCACAGCTCAAGGTTAACAATTGCTACAATACCGTAATCTCGGATTAGAGGCATCTGATCAACAAAATAGTACCACTAATATTGAAAGCATGCCATTATTGAATGGTTCCAGTCACTAGAAACACCATCCATCGCCATCCGTATACAAGCTTTTAAAAACTCTAACCAAGACTAGTCTTTTATCCATGCTCACGATTCCACTCATCACTACCCTTTCTATCCAATAATAAATACTAGAAAAGATCACTCTATTATAGTCATAAATCAAACGCCCAAAACAACCCATCTTACCAACAATTTAACGGGAATATAAATATCGATATATGATATATCTACTACTACATATTATAAAGATAATCAAGTCACAATAAATCTATTCTTAGCATATGAAACACACAAGTACTCATAAGAATTAACACAACGACCATGCAACCTCGAACGATTATAATAATATTAGGATCGGTAGAATCGTGTTACCTTATAACAAAAATCAGATCCGTGACATAATCAAGATCGTTCTGACAGATGACTCGAGAACAAAGCGGTGACTAATAATTGCGGCAACAATTTTGGGCAACCATGGAAATTAATGAAATAAACCATGTGCACACACTATGGGGAGACCAGTGATAAAATTGAGCAGGTGGTTAAACGAAAAGTGATGTGATTATAATCATCTGTGTGTGATAGAGCAATAGGAATTATGGTGAAACGTTTGACGGCACACAATAAGAAAGTAACAGGAGTTTTTTTTAGGTATAGTGTAATAAGGATTTGAAAGATCAGACAATGGTATTAATAAGAAGAAATAAGATGGACTTTGGGTTTGATCCGTTATTACCCCGAAGTTCGATCTTAAAAAATTAAAACAAAGTTAAATTTTTAGTGGTATTACACAAATTGGTTCTCAACATAAACTTTATGATCCCAAATGTATAAAAAGACAAGTTAGGGACTCTCCCTATCCATATCTCATATGGAGTCATTTAGGCTATTATAGTCGGGTTTTAAACTTTTAGTGAGAAAATGGCTTACAAAATTACGAAAAACCTCAAACTATATCTCATAAAGTTCGGTTTATATTACTTGACTACACCATACTCTATGGTGTCCCAAGGAGAAGGTATTTTGTGAACTGGTTCACAATATTCTTAGTGATTATCAAGGTTATTACTTGATATTACCCATTTGATCTTCAAAGTCATTACTTTGAAAATTCCGATCAACATCTTGATCTTGACGTGCTTTTTGTTTACTACTTCATTTTGAAAATATTCCACGTTTCAAAATTACTTTTATGTCTTATTAAACAGATATGAGGTTTTCATATCTACTTAACATTACGGTAAAAGTAACGAAGTATATATATATATATATATATATATATATATAACCAACTATCGGCCTTACACATCCGTATGTATATGGTCAATCACCTCACTATTGTGTTTCTTTTCTGCAAAAGAAAAACATAATACATGCACACATACCATAAGACTCACAATCAAATGGTTGTTCAATGTGCTTTTCGTTTACTCATTTGAAACGAATTTACTTGAGGTTTGATCAATTGGGTTCACCAGATTAGAGACTTTAAAATCTACAAGATAGTATAACATTTAGTTTTCATGAAGAATGTAAAATTCCTCTAACTTAAATGGTCTAAACCAACCACCAAGTTATCATAGGAGTAGGTACAACCTTTTGTTTTAAATCACATGAGTGATGCCTTTTATGTATAAACATAGATGATTACATTCTTTTAAAACCAAATTTAGGTACATTTGTCCCTATCGAAATTATTGCTACTCTAGCACCATTTCGATACAAAATGTCCTATGCTAGACGTCTTACGTTTTGTCAATTCATGTAAACTTCTTTACAAAGAAATGACCCGTACTTGGTATCTCATACCAAGATAGTGGAACTAGCCTATCCATTGAGTAGATGTCTCTTTCAACTTTTGTTCTATCGCATACATCTAGGGTTAATTCTTCTTAACTCCCACTCACTTTCACATTCCTCTTTGCTTCAATTATGCAAAAATGAATCTCATGAAGACCTCTCTTCATGTCATTTGTGATATTTTATACACTTAGTAAGAGTGAATTACTATAAACTGAGTGAAACATGTGGCAAAATCTCAACTTCTTGCGAAATCGGACTACCTAACCGTTCAATTGTTATCATATGCCTAAACTTCTTTAGCGCATAAACAATCGATTTGGCCTTTCTCGAAGTGAGCCATTTGACGGTATCATATTGGAGTATTATAAGTGTTTTTGAAAACTCTTTTCGTAAACTTTTGAATTACACTTGAGTAATTAAAACTAATATGTCATCATCATGACGGAGGTGTCACTTTCGAAATCAAGACTCTCTTGATAAAATGTGACTTCCTTTTAAACTCGTAATATGAGTTTGGAACATGAAAACCCCTTTTTAAATATGTATGGATGTTAAGTTGTATAATAATCGCAATAATTGTTGTAAGCTTATGTAGGTAAATTAGTAAATCATGTTACCAATCATTGCTACTGAATTCTTTCAAAGAAACCGCTTCCTATGAAAGAACGAAACGAGTATAATAATAAATAGAGGATGAAAGGAGGATGAAGTGCGCGATGTCATAGTAAATACATTAATGAAAAAGAACGAAAAATAAGAAAAATTAACATTCAATGTCTTAAAAATATACTTGTGAAAACATGTTCAACAAGTTTTAACATTTATATAATGATCTCCCACTAAATTATATAAATGATTCCAAGATCCGTCTTTAGACAAAAATAGGCATCGCTTGGGCGAAACATCCCATAATTGTGTAAATTCGGTAAGTCACGTTGACTAATTCTACCTCTAGAACTCCTGGTCGAGGAATTTCCTTAAATCCATCTACTAGCCCCAGAACACAAGACCGTCTTATATCCCGTTGAGTCCAACCAATTTTGGCGTGTGATAACCGCTTACCACCCTACTTACTCAAGGTAAAAAGAGAACACCCCGCTTGGGCGAGCGTGGCTCTAATGAACAAGAGATTCATAGGTGTTACTAATTGGTAAGGCTAATCTCAATTTTAGTTATGTGAGAGATCTTGTCAATTTAGTCATAAATTCCTTATAAGTGAATTAATTCGGTGAATGTAAATGACATGAATTGACAACCGCGAAAATAAAATGCATGTGAATGGCGATTTTGGCATGCGCGAGAATAAAACAAGCAAACAAGTAAGCATTTGAATAAATCCTAGTATGGCCACCTAGTTAATAAAAACTAGTCTATTACATTTCGGAAACCAACTCCTTGGTCCCTTGCCTCTTCATTCCAAAAGTGGCTCTTCCTTGTGGGATTTGGAACACCTTCCAAAAATAGACTCCGTCTCGATGTAATCCGTCTTTTGGAAACGCCGGTAAAAATAACTATTACAATTGAATTACATAGCTATTCCTATTATACATTAATTAATAAAATAAATAAAACTATTAATTAATTACAAACCGACGATACGAGATCGTATTTAATTACAAACAAATCGATATTCCCATTCATTTCGGGTAATAACGATTAAAATAAACTAGGCCATACTAGGTACAACAAGATAAATACTTTAAATAAATGACAATCATTCATTCAACTTATATAAATATGCTTAAAATGCTGTAAAATGATGCCAAAATCGCCCTATCTATCATTCGTTGGTATCCATATCGGTTTTTGTGGATTTAATCGATTTTTAACATGTAAAAATCAATAATCAACTCTTAAATCTCATTTAAGTGCAAACTAATCGTCCAAACTGTTTTGAACCTCAAAATTAGTCCTCACTAATTTTATGATAAATAATTAGTTTGATTTGGTGATATTTTGCTAATTTAATCGGTAAAATCATAATATTTAAATAAAAATCCAAAATAATTGAAACATTACCCAAAAAATTGAAACAAAATTTTTTAGTATTCTGGAACACTCCCAAGAACACCAAAATGTCATAAAAATTGCCCAAAAATTCCGGATAAAGCTTATGAAGAAAAAGATCGATATTTATCGGTTTTTAACCACTAAAACCAATAAACATCAAAACAAAGTGAAAACACACATAAAAAATCACTTTTAACATTTAAATAATATTTTAAATATACATAAATTTATCATGGGCAGAACCAAATGTTTCGAAATTATGATTATTTTATTTCACTTTTATCGACTTTTATCTCATAAAATCATTAAAGATGCAAAAAATTCGAACCAACCTTCAACTTTTTGCATACAATCAGTAGAAAACATGCATGAAATACCATAAACAATCCATGCACCGAATCAACTTCTAACTATTTTTAGTCAATGTTTAACTAAAATACGGCATTCTGACTCGGTTTTCTACCAAAAATCATTAAAAATAGCAAAATAACTTCAAAAATCACCAAACTTAACCACAAACCTTTTAAGATCAATAGGTATGCATGTCCCAAAAATTTCATGCTAAAACCTCTTCTAACACCATTTTTGAGTTTTTATAAATTATCTCATAATTCATTAAAATGCTTAAAATCAACATGCAAATTACAAGCCTATGCTCTGATACCACTTGAAAGATCATAGATCCTAATTAGACACTCTAATTAAATGACAAATTATCTCATAATTTGAGTTTATGTGATCTATATAACATGCATGCTAATAAGATAGCATAAAAATAAAAGTATAAGGAAAAACAATTTCCTTACAATGATTTTGTGGTAAAAAGGGCACAAACTAGTTCACCTTACTAGCTTGTTCTTGAGCTTATACCAAATGGATGATCCTCCTTACAAATCTTCAAAGAGAAGATCTCCTTCTTGTTTCACCCAAGAACTTACCCAAAAATAATAACAAGTATTTTACTAGAACTTGTTAATATTATACCCTTGATATTATTTGTAATATTACTAACTTTCTTAGAAAATTTATTTACTAACAATCTTAGTAAAGATGGATAATTATTTTTAGAGAGATGAATGATATTGTTCACATGCAAAACATACAAATGATGTAGTATGGAAAAAATGAACAATGGATGGAGTAAAAGGAAGGGAAAAGTGGCGGGTGGGATGGAGTGTGGTAGTGGACAAATTTTGTCTTATATTTTTCATCTTACATCACATGCAAAATAATATATAAGATAACTTATGGTAGTATACAAAATAAGGTGAAATAATTATGTAAGTAATCATCCACTACTCTATGTTGGTTCTTATATTTGTCGCACAAATACGTGTAAATTTTATTCAAACATCGTATCATGTTTAAATGCTTCCAATTAAATTCGTCCAAATCACTCCGTAAATATACATGTACCGCTACACATATTATTTACGTACCAATATTAATCACATTAATCAATTAGTACAATTTTAGTAAATTAACAGTTAATTAACTAAAACCCGTCTCCCAAAATTTATTATTCGATTATCACATAATTAAATAATAACTGCCGTTCCTCGAGTTCGCAACTCGAATTCTCTCTTAAAATAATTGACTAACCTTTTAGTCTACAAATCAAGGGACTAAATAAATTGTATCTCATACAATTAATTAGTTGTCTATTGGGGTTCGTTCCTATAGGTGTGACCGAAAGGGGTCAGTTGATCACCGCCGTCTCACGACAATAACGTCAAACTCTAGTCAGCCAACCGTTATCGATTTACGTTAATCAACTGACGAGGATCAAATAATTAAATATATAATAATATTTCATTAATGAGATTTATTATGTTAACGCACTATTGTGGAGGACACTAACTCCAACAACTCCGCCCCTTCAACTCACAACAAGACAACCATGAGGTAGGATGCCTTCTTGCAAGGCAAGGTGGGTCTTGCCAAAATGGCGACACATCCAAGCATTAAAGCACACAAAATCAAGTAATGGATGCATCTACAAAAGAATAGCCACTTTCCTCATCTAAGTGGCGGAAATTATCTACAAGGGAAGCAATTCAAGGGTACACACTCCTTCATAGATGCAATTTCTTCAAACTACTAATCCTAGAAGGATACCAATAAATCACCTCCAAGTTGTGTCAAGCTAGGGTACCTTTGTCCTCAATCGTTAAATGTTTTTGTCAAGAATAGACTCCCTATGGTGTTAGAAACACTGGAGGATCGCGGAATTCCCTCTCTTGCCTAGACAAGAAGAAGGGTCGTCCCGTCTCTACCATGCACAAAAATGGATACGATGGATAAAGGGATCGATAGTATTTGAGTTTCATTTGGGAGTTTGCTTTTGTTGTTGTTTTTCCCCCCAATTTCATGTGGCATATAACATTTGAGAATACTTTCTTTTGCCATTTCTTTTGATTTTTGGCATTTCAACACTTGACAATTTTCAACTTTTTGCATTTCTTTTTGAACATTTTCAAAGTCACCCCATATGTAGTGAGGGTGCCTTATATTTGAAGCTTTAGGAGTCAATTTTTTCTCCTCATTTCTTTTGATGCATTTTGCAAACTTTCTTTCACTTTTCATTTCATTTCTTGAACTCAAATCAATTTCTTTTTGTGCCCATTCCCTTTGATGACAAAATGTATGGTAGAACATGGATGGATGATGGTTGCATGGTTTCAAGGGTCACCTTGGAATAAACGGTAGCCAAGGAGTTATCACACCACAAGGTACTCTTGACTATGCCTTAATCCATGGGTCAAAGGATACTAGCATGACACATCCTAGGGTGTTTTACAAGTATTCTAACAAGCAAAGTCTTAAGAAGAAAAAGCATCTACTAGGGCCTATATACATTTGTCAAGTTTCCCAAGTAGACGGTTTCACAAAATTTCTCTAACATGCAAACTACATGCCACGATGCAACTAACATATATACATCCTAATGCATATGATTCTACCAACTAATATGCCAAATAATCTAAATGCAAGTCCTAGATTCACATTGTTTATACCGCATCAATCAAAATAAAGCCACATAGTCATTAACATAAAGAGGAAATATGCACTTGTTAGATGAAGAATGTGATTGAAATAGATGAATTGATTGGAAAAAATGAAGTCGCAATTGCATGAAAATATGAATTTCGTGATTATGAATATGTTTATATGACTGAAGTGGATTTTTTTTATAATGTTGATATGTTAGCAACACGTGAATGAGAATTTGATGTTATATATTATGTCAATGTTCTTACGTAAGGTTATAGAATAAAAGCATGCGGGCATTACATAAGTTGTAAGTTGAATAATATATGTGCATGATGGAAGTTATTGTTTGGCTTTTGTAAATAGTAACATGTGGTTAGGGATACTGGTTTTATGAGTATTGAGTTGTTTTTGTTTACCTTGTTGTTGTTTAAGTTGTTTGGAAGTAAAAAATCGAATAGTTATGTTGTCTGATTACAGCGAAGTTGTCATTAAACTGTTATAACTTGAGATGCATAAATGATTTTAATTTTATTCTAATTGGAGGTGATAGCTTGTTGTTTTACGATTCTAACGATAGGTCACACACCCAAAATGACTAAGAAATGAGTGAGATATGACCGTTTTACGAAAATTGGACAGTGCTGAGAAATGCATAGGGTACTCGATCGAGTGGCCCTCACTCGATCAAGTGCACCTCTTGTTACTCGATTGAGTAACCCTTACTCGATCGAGTAGCCCTAGTAATTTTTTTTATGTGCCTCTGACCGTCACCTACTCGATCGAGTAAGTCACTTACTAGATCGAGTGACCCATGTTTTGGATCATATGCTTATCTTTTTACCTCGCTGCATATTATGTTTAATTCAAAGGTGGTCTTTTGCTTCTTTATGCATTGTTTTACGTATGTATTAGTCCTGATGCGTAAGTTAACCAATCTTATGATGTAAGGTGTGGCACCTGTGGTGAGTATGAGTTCGGTGGGGAGGACATGAGTTATATGTGGTTGTGATAGATAGTGGAAAGAGAAAAAGGAAGATTAGTAAGGCTTATGGAGGCATGGAGCATGTTTTGTGAGATCAGATGAGTGATATGATTGTGTGTTGAGTAATATAAAAGTAAGTGGATATGAGCAAGGGATGATGTAAGTCTAAGAAATGTGAGAATGAAAAGATTGAAAGGAAGGATGTGAATAGTAGCAACTCGAGATGTGTAAGTAATTATGGAGGGAGATGGTTAGATTGTGTTGGTTAAGAATGTATGTAATGAAAGATCGTTGTAGAGGTATGGAGAAGAGTGGTATATAGTGAACTTAATGGAGACATGTCGCGACGTGGATTTGCAGATAGTGAGTGAGTTTGGGAATTTGTATTATCAAGAGGTGAAACTAATGTGTGATTTCCTTGGGCAATTAACAGTATGAAATGAATTTTAATTTCTAGAGATATAAAAGGGAGATGCAATTGATTGAACATTAAACGTTGATTTTATGGATTGATTAGTGGCAAGTGTGAGTCAGTAGCATGATGGGGGAAGATCCATGGTAAGAAAGAGTGAGATGGTACTGATATGAAATATTGAGATTTGAGTTTTGGAGCAATGAGAAGGTAACCGGAGCACTAAAGAGTTAGGTAGAAGTAATAAGGAGTTGAATTGTTAATTGTTTTTGTCGAGTGTAAAAAGGAAAGAATGAGGGGAGTAAACTAGGAGAATGTTCACCGGAGTTTTGTGATATTAAAGTAAGGAATCGTCAAGATGTATGATACTATTATGAGGATTTGAGATAACGGTTATATAAGAGTTCCAAGACAACATGTTAATCTGAGTTTTGAGGAATTAAGGAAAGTAAAAAGTTAGGTAAATGATTTGCACGATATGAGATCTTGGTGGTGAGTTGGGTGACGATACAATTAAGGATGGAATTGGAAATAATGTTGAGGTAATTTTGTTGATGGATTTGATGTTAGTTATTTGGGATGTTAACCAAAGATAGGAAAGAAATCGTGATGTTTCGAGATGAGTGTAAGAGGTTTGATGTCCGAACGGTGGTAGTGTTGAGGTGTTGTCACAAGTGGTTAAGAGTGATGATAAATAGGAAAGATAGCCTTTCTAAAGAGGTTGATTTTCTAGAGACCCGATAGATGTGTATGGTTGTGAGGAAGTATAAGATGTGGTTATAAGAGGCGGTTGCTAGTAGTTGAGTATTAATGGTATGGTTATATTTGGGAGGAGGTAATGGTTATATGAATGGGAAAATGTGTTATGTGGGGCATACGAGTTAAGCTCGGGCGAGAGCTAACCTTTATCAGGTGGTAACTTACGTGATTAGGATTGACTAGTTGGATGTGATTATGGGCCTATGATGTGTATAAATGTTTGTGTGAGGTTCTGACCTCACGAGAAGTGGTATGGTGTGATAGTTATAAAGTACTTATCTGAATGTTCTATAATATATGTTGGGTACGGTAACCTAAAAGAATAATATTCAAAAAGGTAATAATTTGATTGATCTGGCATGGCTAGTAATAATTGTATGTGTATTGATGATACATGTTTATTCCGTGAAATGGTAGGGATGATGTTTATGAGGTTCTTATCTGTTTATTCTGTGTAATATGTTGCGTTGTGATCTAGTAAAGCGGTTTTGAGTAAGTTTTCTTGTCCGGAAGTTGTCCTGAGTCAGTGTTTATGGGAATTGAGTAAGTTGTGATGTCTATCGATGTGGTTGTTGTGCCTCAGGTGGTGATCCGGCTACGGTACTTCATGTTGTGATGCGGGTGTTTTCGCGCCGCGGTGCGGCTGTTGGTGGCGGTGTTGCGATGACGTCACCGGTTGTGGTGGAGTAGGCGGGATGATTACGATACGAGTTTTCGAAAGTACATATCAGTTATACATAGATTGTTTTTTTGTTTACTGATGTTCCTTGTGAGCTTCGGTTGGACATATAGACTGTTGTTTTGTTTGTTGAAGTTTCTTGCTAGTTCCAGCTTAGGAGTGAGGGTAGAGTATGATATGGAAGAGAGTTGTGTATGTTTCTGTTGTTGTCATGATATAGTGATATCCTGTTGATGGGACGCAGTTGCGAGAGGTTGTTGGAGTACTTGGGATGTTCTTTTAGAGGAGGCATTGGTTGACTTAGTAATGGCAAGTGATTCGTGGAACATGTGCTGTACTGATCTGAAAGCTGCAGGGGGTTCATAATCTTTTGTTTAGACAGTGAGTGTAGGGTATTGGGAATTAGTGTCATGTTAAGTTATGTATGAGTTTTGCGGTAATGAAAGAAAAGAACTTGAGGATCTAGTGTGAGTGTACGTAACAAGTGTGGATCGTGAGTTATGCTTTTGGCGATAGGTGTTTTATATAGAGAGGTATGTTGTGTTGCGATAATGTGGAAGAGTTGGAGTGTTGGTTCTGCTAAGGATTTTGTGGTATTGGTTAGCTGGAGTGTAGAATGGGTTGAGGTATGAGAACTGTTTAAGTAAGAGAGCCTTGGAAATAGGAATGGTTATAGGTGTGAGGTTATAGGCGGTTATCTTTGACATGTGGATGTGATGAGGATAATGAGAATATATAGCTAAGGATCTAGTATTAGTGAGTTACGAGGACGTAACATTTATCTTAAGAGGAGTAGGATGCGGCAAAGAGTGTTTGATGGTTGTACATGTTGTAGTATAATTGGAAGTAGAGTGTTGGTGTAGCATAAAGAATGGATTTGTATATATTGTGGTTGATATTGTTAAAAGGCCATGGCCGTGCTTGTGGTAGTGTGAAGTTTAGGAGTGTGAGAATATTTCGATAGGGTTGACAGTTGGATGATGATGTTTATGATTTCGATAGTGTTGACAGCTGGATGATGATGTTTATGAGTGTGAGTAAACTTCGAGGACGAAGTTCCTTTTAAGGGTGGTAGAATGTACATTCCGTTTGATGTATGAGTGTCTTGATATTGGTTTTTCTAGTGGATAATATGTTAATGAAACAGAGCTAGCGGCGTTTATGGGTGGTATTCGATAGTGTATGGAGTTACGGTTGAGAGGCTATAATGTGGTGGATAAGATATCCTGAGTCATGTGATGGAGTAAACATAATTGGTGGAGTTGATGTTAGGAGTTCATGTTTTATAGGATGGGGTTTTGTTTTAAGTTCTTAGTTGTGTTGTTGTATCTTGATCGATTTAGTATGTTTGTTTTGAGTATGGGTTGAACTTCGGGGACGAAGTTCTTTTAAGGAGGGAAGACTGTAATACTACGGTTTTCTATGTCTATGGGTGCTCTATCGTGTGGGACTTACTCTGTCGAGTAAGTATGTTTTTACGCAAAACAGTAGTCAACCTTTTGGGTACTCGATCGAGTACGTGTGACACTCGATCGAGTAAGGGGCACTCAATCGAGTAAGTCACTTACTCTATCGAGTAAGTGAGACTTACGGGTTATTTTAGCCGGATTTTGTTAATAACGCGTGATTAGTATAAAAGGATTCCGTCACCTTTCTTAATCAGTTTTCACTTTTCTAAAATATTTCAAGAGAGAAAAAGAGTTACGTTGTTCTCCTTCTTCGCGTTGTTAACAAATCCCAAGGTCTAGGATCGTCGGATTGTCTTGTTCTTTACACCGTTGAGTTCGTCGGGTCAAGGGTAAGATTCTTGTATAATTTTTATAGTGATTCGTTGAGTTTATTCAAAACCCTAATTGGGTAATTTGGGGGTTTTGGGGAGTATTGTTGATGTTATATTGTGATTGTATGGTTGTGTGTTTATAGGAGGTGATTTCATTGAAGAATGATTATGATTAGCTGCTCGATCGTCTGTGGTGATTGCTATTTTCAGGTAGGGTTTCCCTACTCAGTATTAATTACATGGCATTGTTGGTGTTGATGTTGTTGTTGTCGTTGTTGATTGATTCTTATAACGTATTGGCATTGGTTGTTGGTAATTGATGTTTGTATAAGATGATTGGTTGATAATTGTCTGTGATTGATAGGCTCGTATTTCTACTATCTATTTAGCTTATTTTATGCATAATAAAGCGGCATTGGGACGTGGTTTCACATGATTTACGTCACATTTACCATACTCTTAATGCCGGGTTAGTAATGGAGTTTTGAGAAACGATCGGAAGTAAAGGCATGTCTTAAATTCTACCATGGTACAAAACATTTACAAGAAAGAAAGAAGACTAACTAAGACATGAAGAATTGAAAGGATGAAGCAATTGAAGATTTGATGATTCGTTTGCATAAGGATCGACTTCAAATGGGTATATCTTGAGTTCTAGAGCTCCTATAGATGCAAGGCCAAGTGGAGGTGAAAGCTTATGTTTTTAGCTTTCCAACGATAGGTCACACGCCTCATTTGGCCAAGTAACGGGGGAGATATGACCTTTCGAAAAAGTGCTGTCCAGACCAAAAACCGCACGGTGCGGGTTTCTCAGTCCCAAAACTCGCACAGAGCTATTTTCTTGCTGCCCTGTTTTTGCCAAACTGCATTAGCTTTGGTATTCAAGGCCCATTACTCCCAATTAGGCTTAGGCAACAAATAGGTGATTACATTAGGTTTTCACACATCTCTCATACCATCTTATGCATTATTGAAAAATGAAAGTTGTAATTTGGAGATTACTCATCTTTTAATTGGGTTTAGATCAACTATGGAGAACTAATCTCCTTTTCTTAATCCGACTCAAAGGTGTAATCTTTGGTTGTAAGATTCCTTAATCTTTCCTTAATTATCATTATTGTTCTTAATCTCCTGTGTTTAATTGCTTAATTTTGGAATCCTTGTTTGATTTTGGTAATTATGTGTTATTTTCTTGTTACTTAATCTTGCCAAGTTCCTTAATTTATATGTTGTTCGGTTTATTAAGTGTGATTTCCTTGTAATCCCATATTGCAACAACTTGTTATTAGACTAATGAATGTTATTTCTTCTTGGTTTAATTAACATTTGAGAGATTAAGTTGTGATTGCTCATTAATTGTGATTTCATTGTGAGTAATTGCACCTATTAGATTCCTATTGCTTCATATTCTTGTTAATTAATCTATGTGTGTGATTTCCAAGAGAGGAATTAATAAGTTGGGTCAATTATTAAATGTGATTTCCTTGTGATTGACTTCTAATTAAGGGAATTTGGAGATTCAATCTCACTAATAGGCAATAATATTAATTAGAAGGATTGATTGAGTGGTTTTATCAACTAAAGTGCCTCACTTTATTGAGTAGGATTAAGTCTTCCTTAAACTTGATAATTTTCCATCTTAAAATTGATTTATTGCTTACTTGTTGCTCACTCTTATTTGAATGTTGTTTTGTTTTTGTTACTTTTGAAAACCAACCCAAAAACCCCCCCTTTTCATTTATATGCTTGTTTGTTGAGTACTTTACAATTGTTCTTAGAATATAGTTGAAAACCGATTGCAAAACTCCCCTTCTCTTGGGTACGATCCCCTTCTTACTACTTTACTTGTCTTAGAATTAGTTTAAATTAGTATTAAGTTTGACTTATAAATTGTTAATTTGGCCGTCTTAAGTAGCGACATTTTAGGCGTGTCAACTTTTGGCGCCGTTGCCCGGGAAGGTAACAGTTTTGCTAGTGTTTTTAGTTATGTTTTTAGAGTAGTTGTGTGCTTTGTAGTGTAACTAGTTTGTGTAAATATTAGGATTAGTTCAAGTAGTTTATATTGCTCTCTTGTTTGATTTAATGGCTTCTCTTAATTTTCCTCAATTTGAACAATTTTACAAGTCTTCTTCTCTATGCTTTCTTGAGATAGTTGAACCTATTATTCAAACCACTTATGAATTGTGTGGAGGTGACATTTTGGATGTTGCCTTAACTAATGGAATGGTTGGAGAAGATTTGGGGTATGTTTTGTCTTGTGATTTGGAGGCAACCTTACAAGATTTGGAGGCAAATCCACCCATGGAGAAATTGGAAGAAAACAAGAATGTTGTGGTTCTTGAGGATATTGATTGTGACCCTCATTTGGCTAAGAAGTTAGTAACCATAAACTTTGAGGAGAATGTTAAGAGGGTAGAGAACAAGATGCTTGTTGACGTTTGGCCACACAAAGAAGAACCACCCATGCTAGTTCTTAAAGAACCTCTTGTGTCCCCTCACTCCTACTTGGTTTTTACCAAGTCCAAACCCTCTCTTAAGGAGCCTTATCGTGACATTAATTTGTTTTTCAAACAGGAAAGCTCAATGAATCACTTGTCATATGCATATGTTTTCATTGTTCATGCTTTGTATGTCTTGACTTTCTATTATTGTCACTTTTCTTGTTTGTAGGCTAACATGTTTGATAGGTTACTAAGAGCATTGAGTTGCTCCGCTCTTGACCATTGGTAGAAGATGAAGCTTGAAAAGGCGTCGAGCAAACGATGGAAACCAAAAACGCTTTACGGGAGGCAACCTGTACTCCTTCTAAAATGTTTTTATTATTGTCTTTTCCTAATAATGGATTATGAGTTGTTACTTGTGTGTAAAACTCAAGTTCTTGAGTAGTGCACACAAGGTGTTTTGTGAAATGGTGCACGTGATTTATTAAAATCTTTTGATAAGTCCTTGCTTTAGAGTAAAAAGTATCATGCTTGACAATTCCACCAATGCTCCTTATCAAGCCTTTTCAAGCTACCCTTGTGCCTCATTATTCCCAATCTCACTTTTTGACACAATCACTACATACATCACCACTCTTCTTTGCCTAATTGTCTAAACACCTTATTTCCCTATCATTACCTCAATCATGTGGACTCACCTACAAAAGAATTCCCACTTTCACTCCCCCAAATAAAACAATGAAAAAGAAGCAATTAAAAGTTCAAATATGGAGGAGTTTTGTTGGAAAAATGGTGAAGTATATTGAGTTATCATTTTGCCCATGATTTGTGCTTGATACACCATGATAATACCAAGTTAAGTAGATGAAGAGGAGGATGTAAGGTGTGAATACTTGAGCTCATCATCGAGAGTCGAGGGTGTTGGTGGTATAAGTTAGTGAGCTTGTGAGACGAAGTTGAACTTGTTCTAATTTGAAGAGAAAGAGGGTGCCTCAAGTCAGTTCATTGAGGTTGATTGTGACGTTCACCTTCACTTTGGGGACAAAGTGAAAAACAAAGTGTGGGGTGGACATGAGTTGGTAATATCTTGTAATATCTTGTATTATATTTCATTCCGTGCATTGCAAAAAAAAATGAAAAAAAAAAGAAAAAGAAGAGAAAAAGAAAAAAAAGAAAGACAAGAAAAACCCGGCTAGGATGAAAACCCGAAAAGGCATCCGAGGCAAAAATGGGAAAGTGGCCGAGGTCGGAGTGAAAACCCGAAAGGGCACTCCGGGAAAAATGAAAAAAATGAGTGCGAGCCGCGAGAGATAGAGTGAGGAAAAATGCTAAACCGAAAACCCGGAAAGGGCGGTTTAGGCAAAATGAGAGAGTTAGGAAAAGAAATGAAAATGAAAATGTTGTTATGTTGTTATGTGGATCTATTGTCACATATTATACTACTTCGTACAAGTTATTGGTGACATAAGAGGAGTCAAAGAAGGTTGGAAGGGTAGGTTAGAAGTGTCCCAAGGCTAGGAGGGGGAATTGGAGGCCTATCTTATGACTAGCACTTGGTGCATTTGGTGTTTGAGTTGTTTGGATGGTATTGTGTTGTTGTATGATTTGTCATGTATTGTGTTGAAGTATTTTTGGAGGATTTTAAGGTTGTCTAATTATTGAGTTTGGAGGTGTTTGATGCTAGTTAAACTTGTGTTTCAAATGGATGGAGTGATAAGGGGGAGAAATAAGGAGAATGTTATGTTGGATTGTGAAAATGAGAATGAATTGGTGGATATTTGGATGATTTTAGATGAGGGGAGAAACAAGGAGGACGCGTGAGAGAAGAGGTTCATTATGGAGGCTTTGGGTCACTTAATTTTATGATGATGTTGTAACGAAATAGTGACCATGTTGATAATGTGATGAGGGTGACATAAGTAGGATGAGGTGTGAGAGAAGAGGGATGAATCGATTGAGCTTACCCATACTTACTTTGTGAGCCTTTTGTTGATTGATTGGTTCTATAATAGTTTGCTCGGGACGAGCAAAGGCTTAAGTGTGGGGTATTTGATAGGCTCGTATTTCTACTATCTATTTAGCTTATTTTATGCATAATAAAGCAGCATTTGGACGTGGTTTCACATGATTTACATCACATTTACCATATTCTTAATGCCGGGTTAGTAATGGAGTTTTGAGAAATGATCGGAAGTAAAGGCATGTCTTAAAGTCTACCATGGTACAAAACATTTACAAGCAAGAAAGAAGACTAACTAAGACATGAAGAATTGAAAGGAAAAAGCAAATGAATATTTGAAGCTTCGTTTGCATAAGGATCGACTTCAAATGGGTATATCTTGAGTTCTAGAGCTCATATAGATGAAACACAAAGTGGAGGTGAAAGCGCACGGTGCTATTTTCTTGCTGCCCTGTTTTCGCCAAACTGCATTAGCTTTGGTATTCGAGGCCCATTGCTCCCAATTAGGTTTAGGCTATAAATAGGTGATTACATTAGGTTTTCACACATCTCTCATACCATCTTTTGCATTATTAAAAAATCAAAGTTGTAATTTGGAGATTATTCATCTTTTAATTGGGTTTAGATCTACTATGGAGAACTAATCTCCTTTTCTTAATCCGACTCAAAGGTATAATCTTTGGTTGTAAGACTCCTTAATCTTTCCTTAATTATCATTATTGTTCTTAATCTCTTGTGTTTAATTGCTTAATTTTGGAATCCTTGTTTGATTTTGGTAATTAAGTGTGATTTCCTTGTTACATAAACTTGTCAAGTTCTTTAATTTATATGTTGTTGGGTTTATTAAGTGTGATTTCCTTGTAATCCCATATTGCAACAACTTGTTATTAGAATAATGAATGTGATTTCTTCTTGGTTTAATTAACATTTGAGAGATTAAGTTGTGATTGCTCATTAATTGTGATTTCATTGTGAGTAATTGCACCTATTAGATTCTTATTGCTTCATCTTCTTGTTAATTAATCTATGTGTGTGATTTCCACTAGAGGAATTAATAAGTTGGGTCAATTATTAAGTGTGATTTCCTTGTGATTGGCTTCTAATTAAGGGAATTTGGAGATTCAATCTCACTAATAGGGCAATAATATTAATTAGAAGGATTGATTGAGTGGTTTTATCAACTAAAGTGCCACACTTTATTTAGTCGGATTAAGTCTTCCTTAAACTTGATAATTTTCCATCTTAAAATTTATTTCTTGCTTACTTGTTGCTCACTCTTATTTGAATGTTGTTTTGTTTTTGTTACTTTTGAAAACAACCCCCCCCCCCCCCCCTTTTATTTATATGCTTGTTTGTTGGGTACTTTACAATTGTTATTAGAATATAATTGAAAACCGATTGCAAAACCCCCCTTCTCTTGGGTACGATCCCCTTCTTACTACTTTACTTGTCTTAGAATTAGTTTAAATTAGTATTAAGTTTGACTTATAAATTGTTAATTTGGCCGTCTTAAGTAGCGACATTTTAGGCGTGTCAGTGATCTTCGGGGTGCGTCCCTGGCTGAGTGGAGTCACTTGCGGGAGTGACTTCACGCCCTTGATTCGCCTTCTGTGTAACCCGCCATAGAAGGGATGTGCACATTAATGAACATGGGTTTATCACTCGATGGAGATGAGCGGGGCTTAGGTGGGAACGGCTGCCGTCCCCCACTGACGGCGAGGAGTACTTATTGCGATGGGTAATCTAGCAGGGCTACACACTTTAGTGTGTAGTCAGATGTGTGGAGATGAGATGGAGTTTGGAGATTGTTTGGTTTTGTGATATCTTGTTGTTGCAGCTGTTTGTTTTATGTAATCAGTACTGACCCCCGTTTAAATGTTTTAAAAACTATGGTGATCCATTCGGGGGTGGTGAGCAGTTTTTTAGCAGGTATATCTTGGATACGCGCGGGATCTAGCTGGGGATGAAGTCATCACATATCAGAGTCTTTAGTTTTCCGCTGTGTCTGATGAGGCAGTTCCTTCTAGTTGGTTTACAGTTTTGAGAACAGTTGTATTTCACTTTACAGTTGCTTTGTTATATAATCACTTAAACTTATTTATTAAAGTACGTTCTATTATGGTCTATTTGATATACATTGCCTCGGGTAACCGGGATGGTAGAATTCTCATGCTTTAAGTGGTCCTGGTAAGGCACTTGGAGTAGTATGGGGGTGTTACAGAGCATATCAGCCCTCAATCTGAGCGTCTCGTGCCCAAGTCGGGCGTCTCAAGGCCCAAACCGAGCGTCTCAACCTCAGGTCAAGCGCATCACTAGGCAGAGCGAGTTTGCTTCAATCCACAATTCCGGCGGCTCTCTCTAGGACTTGCAAAGCACTAATACTCTACTTCGGGACTTAATCTTCATTTAAGCCCTTAGTTACCCTAATAATTGTACTTAGTATAAATACCCCATTGTGTTAGGGGATTAAAAACCAAGTTTACTAAGTTAGAATTTAGTATTAATCAAGTTTATTTACTATTAATCAAGTTGTAATCTCTTAATCCAATATTAATCAAATCTTAATTCCTCTTTAATCCTTCAAGTGTTCTTAGTTTTAGTGGGGTAATTTGAAGATTATCTGGGTTTATTGAAGACTTTAGAACACTCTTCGTCATTCATCAAATGTTCTTCTATTATTCTTTGATTATTAATTGGATCATCCTCAATTTGGTATAATCCTTTTTACCCTTGCTTATTTATTTACTCATTTACCAGATTTAACTTTGCTAATATGATTGACACCTTTATTAGCATGTTTACCATAGTCATTAGTGAGTAGTATCCTAACTAGGGTTAATGGCGGATTAGGGGAACTATAACATAGGGGTAGATTCATACTTAATCTAATATGTTATCATAAGATTGCTTGCTTGTTGTAGTGTTAACCTATCCACATGTTATGCTTGATAAAATGATAGACTATGAAATCTTGCATTTTGCACATCTCATATCTATTCAACAAGACTTGTAAGATATAAACTAACTCGAGTCTTGTTAATCATGCATAGAAGTGAATAGGAAGAAAGTAACTCGACTTGTAGGTGTTGTACAGTCTAGGCGACTCAACTCTGGGACCCAAATCTTCCTATGAATCGTAAGATATAAACTAACTCGATTCCACTATAACAATAATTTGCTTGCAACTATGAAAACATGTTTGTATGATCCCCACCATGAATCCCCTATGAACCCATGACAACCTAGTGCCTTAATCTATTGTTTATAAACCCCTAGTTTACTTGGTTGTTTCACTTTCATTTCTTTACATTTCAATGTTAAGGTATTGTAGCTTGATACCTTAATCTCAACCCAATTTGTGACACCCTAAGACGTAGCTTTATACAACCGATAACTTAATTCAATACCCGTCCTTTGGGATCCGACCTTTACTTACCACTCTAATAAGAGTAGTTTGTTTAGTTATAAATATTGTCTTGGTTGGTTAACTTAGACGACAAAGTTTCGAACCGCACCAAAAATGGCGCTGTTGTTGGGGACGGTGTTTAATTGAATTGTTGTCTTTTGTTGTTTTTAGTTGTGTCTTTCTTAACCTTGGGGAAGTCAAACTCCTCAAAGGTAGTTTTAATTTTTTTTCTAGTTGTTTGCTTTTTGCATGTCTAGGAGATCACAAGGTAAACTTTTGCCTATTGATCCCGAGATTGAAAGAACCTTGACCAATATTAGAAGAACCGTTAGAGGGACTTCGACAAGTTTATCTATTGGAGAACTTGTGGACATCGGTGTTGTCCAATCGGATAGTGTTGTGTTTACCAACCCTTTTTCAAGAGAAGGAGAGGAAAACCTAATTCAAAACCAACCACAAAATCAACCCACCATGCCTAAATTTTCATCTCATTCCGTACCAACCGAGGATAACCTACCAAATGGTATTCCAACACCATCTCACTTTACCGGTAATTTCATTGCCAAATCCGCATTCATACAACTAGTTGAGAGAAGCCAATTTGGAGGGATGCCTAGTGAAGATCATCATCTACACATGGAGACTTTTTGTGACTATTGTGATGCTATCTCTGAAACCAGAGTAACCCAAGATCAAATTCGATGGGTGTTGTTTCTTTTTTCCTTGATCGGTGCCGCAAAGCAATGGTTAAAGAGCCTAGAATGGGCTACCCTTGGTATTGATTCATGGAAGAAGTTAGCACTTGCCTTCTACAAGAAGTTCTATCCTCCAGAGAAGACCAACATGTTGAGATCCCAAATCACCGGGTTCCAGCAAAGGGATGAGGAATCATTATATGAAGCATGGGAGAGATTTAAGGATACTTGTCGCTCTTGTCCACACCATGGACTTAGTGAGTGGTTTCTCGTTCAACAGTTTTGGAATGGCTCATATGAAGACTCACGAAATGTGCTTAATATGGGCTCCAATGGGAGGTTCACCGAAGATGATGACAACCAAACATGGCCCAAAATCAAAGAGATAGCGGTTCATAATTCCAAATATAGTAGGCCCCCAAAAGGCCACTAGAGGAGGAAAGCATGAGGTGGATTCCATCACACAATTGGGTGCTCAACTAAGTGCTCACATCGACACTATAAATTTGAAGTTTGAGAAGGCCATGGCTAAGCTTGATGAAGCTTCCAAATCACCCAAAAAACATGTCAATGCTATGATGGCATCATCCTCAATCCCAAATGGAGTATGTGAAAGTTGTGGAACCTTGGGACATGATCAAAACAAATGTATGGGAACAAATGAACAAGTGAATGCTTTCCAAGCATAAAAGAATGGCACCCCTTATTCCAACTACTATAATGAGAATACCAAATTCCATCCAAATCTCTCATACAAGAGCCAAAATGTCCAAAACTCTCAACCCACATATACACCACCTCCAATGAGAAATCCTACTCAAAGACCATACTAAAATCAACCCAATGACCAAGCTTTTAATGTTCAAAAAGTGGTCCTCCAAATGCAAAAGAGCCAACAAGATTTCTTTTCTCAAATGAAAAGGGATAGCCAAGCCAAAGAAACCACCATCAACAATATCCTTGCTCACACCAAAATATTGGAGACTCAATTGTCTCAATTGGTGTAACACCCCGTAATTTCGGACCGTTAATATATTTCGAAAGTAATTTATTAATCAAGTAAAATTGATATTAATGTATTTGAAGTAATAATAATTCAAAGAAATATAATTTTATTATATTTTGAAGTAAAATATTTATTTTGATAGTTTCGAAATGTTTAAAAATAGTTTAAACCGTGTAAAAACCTTTTATTTCGAAATAAGGGCATATCGGAGAAAAATGACAACTCTATTGAAAATTGGGCAAACGATTATGGAAATGGGTCGTATGAGTATTCAATTTTCTTGTAATCTCGTGTTTAAGAACTTTGGTCTTGTCGGAATTTGCAATTGACAAGCGGTTCTAATTATTATCCAAACGAGCCAAAACCGACTCGTTAAATCCCGACTAAAACCCGCTCCCTTCCTCCTTTCCTTTCCTTTTCCGCGGCACCTCCCTTCCCCCTTCCTTTTTTCTGATTTTTCTTACCAAACACACCTTCCCTAAACATTCTAAAGCTTTCCAAACCTTAAACCATCATTTTTATACAAAATTCAAGCTAAAATCATCATAACTTCCTCATTTCTACTTCAAATTTCACAAAATTTATATTTTCGGAATCCTCTCTTCGAGATCTACAACCTAGTATGTTTTAATTTCAGTTTTCATTAAGTTGGTTTAAGACGATTTTGGCATAATTTCGGTTTTTATACTTATTATTGTGTTTTTATTGTTTATTTAGGTGAAGATTTGGAGGACGAGTTTGGGGACTCGTATATTGTTGAAGATTGTGGCTAGTTGCATGTTAGAGTTTGGTATTTAAGGTGCTAATTGCTCATTTTCTAGCTTAAGGTAACATATTTCGAGTTACTCGACGAATAATCATCACATTCTTTGCTTTTTGTATGTTTTTGTGATTTTTATTTGAGTAATTTGTTTCACATGATAAAATGGGTTGCATGCATGTCTTTTGTTAGTTTAAATTCTCATAATAGTATAGAAATGGAATGGGAACGATTATGTAATGCTTAAAACGGAGTTAAAATGAACAAAAACGGAAAAATGGAGGAGTGGGGGTGGCGGCCAAACAGAGCCCAAGAGCGAGGCCGCAGTTCGTGCAGGCCCACGGCTGGCCCGGGTCAGCCCGTTGCTTGTTTCGCGGTTTTTTATGCAATATTGGTCATTTCGGGTTAATTAATGTTATAGTTATAGTTAGTATAAGTCACATATGAGTACACTTTTGAATTGAATCATATTAGTAGTAAAAATTATGTTAATGGTAAAAATTATGTTTGTATTGGTAGTTGCACATGTTAGTATAGGTTATAAAATGAAATTGTAATGAATAGGCTCAAAATGAATTTTATAGCAATAATTGCAATGGTTTGATGATTGTGCCTAAAACTGAGCCTTAGTCCCTTTGACTGATTCGATGTCAGTCAATTGAGTGATTGGTCAGCCGCAATTTAACCCGCACTGTCGCAGGTCAGGGTTGCGGGTAAAAATTCGGTTGGATGAAATTTTATATGAATTGGATAATCGGACTTTTTCTTGTTTTAGGCCATTTATCAAGTTTTTAGTTCACATGTATAGTTGGTTGAATTTAATAGTTTCTTATATTGTAGAAACGGCCCTAGATTCCCTGAAGCCTTTAATATTGTTAATATTGCTAGAATTGGTATTGAATACTTCTTGCAGGTTGTTGTGTTTGTCATAGATAGGTCTTTATAGTCTCTGACGAGTATATGTTCACTGCTTAATAGCCTTTGTGTTCCTGACTTGGTGGGTTTATATCCAAGTTGGGGCATGACCTCGTTACTTATTTTGATAGTAAGTGGTCAGCTTAAGTACTAGCCAACCCTTTGGTGGACTCCTTAGGGTACTCACTTTGTTTTAGAAAAATTGTGGGTCTTGGGTGCGGTGGTGTGTATCCGCATGTCTAGGTCTGCGCAGATTTTAGGCTAGGGTTGTGTTGTGTCTCGGCCATGTTTTGATAGAACCGCTGAGCCAAGATACCGGTTCGATTACCTTCCCTACCCCGTGGTATAGACTCGAGTTACAGAGTGACTATTGACGGTGCTAAGAACTTATGCCTGTCTTTGATATATTGCCCTTTCTTGTATGGTGATTTTATGAATTGTAATAGGTGAGATGTAAGCCGGTTACAATTGATAAAGTTTGGATTACTATTTGTTATATGTTTCACATGATAGTAATTTGGTCAGTTTAGGGGTCATAGGTTAGAATACTTGATAATTAAATTGTTTATCATATTGTTTACATGTTACACTACATGTTACATTAAATATGACATTTCGTGGCTGGGAGGACTCGAAGTTACTCCCCACTGAATTGTGGCTTTCGTGTTTGTATAAAATGCGATTGACAGGTTGATGATGCTTAGTCGGGGTACACAGACGAGCTAGTGAGCAAAAGAACCTTGGACCTAGTTTGGCTATTTTTGTAGTAAACCTTTAAATAGTTGGTTGTGTATATATTTTTAAGGGACATATGTCTCCCTCTTTTATTTTGGTTTGTATCACTATATTTTCTTATCTTTAGTTATGTTATGTAAATTAGTTCATTAGCTTTTGCAGGTTTTGGGCACTCTTAAGTTGGAAATGTTTGTGAATGGTTTAGGAAAGGTTTTGAAATTACAGGTTTTATCTAGTTGAACCAATTACAAACATATCCTGTCAGTTTTTCCGTAGAATTTACGCCTTTATCTTTTGCTAGAAATGAGGGTGTGACAATTGGCCTCTTCTAGCTCCGAAAGACAAAAGAGACAATTACCTCCTCAAGGTAATCCTCCCACAAGACATGAGACCATAACTGTTATTCACTTGAGGAGCGGTACTAGATATGAGGGACCAAAGATGCAAATTGAAGAAGGAATTATTGAGGAGAATGACAAGCAAAGTGATGTGATTGAGCCACTAAGGAGAAATCCTAAGGTGGTAGAGATAACAACCAATGACTCATCAAGGAATAGAAATGAAGAGAAGGCTAAAGAAATTGAGAAAGAGCCTTTTGTGATTAGACTTCCATTCCCAAGTCGACAAGCTAAGCCCAAATTTGAGGAGCAACTTGGAAAGTTCTTGGAGATTGTGAAGAACTTAGAAGTTTCTATACCATTCACAGAGTTAATCCATCATGTTCCGGCTTATGCAAAGTATATGAAAGATATCCTTACCAAGAAGAACTCCATCCGAAAACTTGAGACCTTTGCCTTTACTAAGGTGAGTAGTGCAATTCTACAAGGGAATTCCCCTTCAAAGCTCAAAGATCCGGGAAGCTTCTCCATTCCATGTACCATTGGTGATACCACAATCAACAAGGCACTATGTGATCTAGTTGCAAGTGTGAGTGTCATGCCATACTCGGTATGTGAAAGACTAGGAGTGACAGAGCTCAAGTGCACCAACATGACCTTACAAATGGCGGATCGCTCAACAAAGAAACGACTAGGGGTATGCGAAGATGTACCAGTGAGAGTTGGAAAGTTTTTCATACCGGTGGACATTGTCATTGTTGATATGGAGGAGGATTCTAACATTCTAATCATTCTAGGAAGACCATTCTTACACACCGCTGGAGCGGTGATCGATGTAAAACATGAAGAGCTCACACTTGAAGTAGGTGATTAAACAATCACCTTCAACCTTGATAAGACTATGAGAGCTCCCAATTAGTTTGAGCCATGTTTTATGGCTGATCACTATACTCGGAAGGGTGACAAGAAGAAGTTGGAATCTCCATTCAAAGAACAAGGAAAAGATGGAAATCTTAAAGAGAAGGGCAAAGACACACCGCCCAATTGGAAGGAAGATATTGATGATGTTGAAATGGCCTCTATTCGGAGAGCATGGAATTTTTCACAACAAGAATGAGAGCTTGCAAAGCTCACCCACAACAAGTTTTGATGAAGGCCTCATTGGCCATGATAACAAGGAAGGAGAGTTGGTCTCGTCAACTCATGATCCACCCCATATAGGGGAGAATGAAAATGAAGTTTATGGTCTATGGGACGATGTATTTGAGGGGTTGGTTAATCCCTACATTGGGAATGCTATGACTCTAGACCAAGGCTTGATGGATCCTTGTCAACACTTTGACTCGGACTACCACAATGAAGACAACAATATGCAAGGGTCTATGCAAGACCTTTACCATGAGAATGAACAAGCCTTTGACTACTTCTACAAGGTGTTGAGCAAAATCAACAACACCTTGGCTTTGCCCCCTTGATACCTCTCACAAGAAAGAGAGTTTGGTGGAGTCCTCCCTAAACCACCATTTGTAAATATTCTAACCCCTTAACTTGCATTTCATTTAACTTGTACAATACTCATTTTTGCATTTCATTTTACATGCTTTGTTTGACGGATTTGTGTAACATGAGAGAATGGGAGGTAGGGATTTTAATGTGCTTCAATTATGTAGTGTTTGATGATCAAGTGTGGGAAGCACATGTCGAGGCTAACCAAGCCTTTGTAATGCTACCCAGGAAGAATTGAAAGAAGAAGAATTGACAAGGGGTGAAGACCCACGAGCAGACCTGAGCTCGTGATGACTGGCAAAGGGTTACAAAGTGGAATCTGCTCTATGAAAGAATTTGCCCGAGCCGACTTCAGGACGAGCGAGCCTATGCTCAAGACGCCCGACCTCAGCTTATGTCGTGGGGACTAGAGGGGTTCTCTATTGTCAAACTTGCACTGAAGTACAAATCTGCCCGTCTCTAGCTCAAGTCGAGCGAGCAAACTTAAAATCCGCCCGACCTGTTCTTGAGACGCCCATCTCCAAAGCCCTCCCAAAAACTGATTTTCCACTGCTCAAAATCCGCTCGACTTGCCCATGAGTCGCCCGTTCCGACCTGTTATATCATAAAACACGGTACCAAAACCCCTCTTCTTCATTTCATCTCACTTCATTCAAACACAAACACCATTATTTCCCTCACTTTAACCTTCAAACCCCCATCCAAAAACAACAATCTCTCATCCAAATTCAGCCAAATCAAGTCCAAACTTGCTCAAAACAAAAACAAATTACTCCTTCATCAACATAAGACCATTGAAACAACAATTTCTTCAAAAAATTCAATCAATTTCTCTTTGGCTGGTGCAATTTCGAAAAACCCCAAATTGATTTGGCATTCAATTGAAACTTGAAGAAAGAAGCATTCAAGCATTTACTTGGTGTGTTGATATAAGAAGGAAAGCAATGGCAATGACCAAGGGAGGAATGAAGGCAACAAAAACACCAACATTGTCTAAAAGGCAACAAGCTCTAGCATCCAAAGCAATAGTCTTGGTACAAAGGGAGTAAGCTACTACTTCAACCATCAATTCTATTGAGGAAACTACTAATTCTATCCCGGAAGTGGAACAATTGAAGAACTATCCGGAGGTAACTTTCTTATCCGATAAGCATAGGAATGCATTCGAATCCCTTGCCAAGAAAAAGATTCTAGCTATAAAATTCTTATGTCAAGATGCTTTGAAAAAATTGGGTATCCTTGAACATACAAAGTCATTTTTCGAGTCCATGGGGTTAGCAACCCTCTTTCAAATGAATGAAATGACATACCCCTCCTTGACTTTGGAGTTCATTAGCTCCTTGAGGGTATAAGATTGAGACTCGAAATTATGTAGAATTTCGTCTCGAAAACAAGACTAGAACGATGCTCAAAGGTGAATTTGGTGAAATATTTGGGCTTACGTACCATGACCAGTTCACAAAGAAACCAATTGAATTTGATAACGAACCAATTTGGCTAGCTATCTCCGGTCGTAAGTTTACTACTTTCAAAGAATGCCATGCCTTGTACATTCATCATCCGGGTATAAGGTATTGGCACAAGTTCATGGCAAACACTTTGATTAGTAGGAAAGAAGGCAATCACTTGACGGAATTAGACTTTGTTTACCTTGAGTCTTTCTTGAATGTTGGTGGGAAACCCAAGAGCGATTATAATTTTCTTCAAATATTAATAAAACGATGGTTGGATATTGAGAATGGGAAGGATGGTGCGGCCTTTCTTGTTAATGGAGGCTTGGTGACGAGGTTGGCAAGAAATTTTAACCCGGATTTCAACAAGAATAACACCTATAAATCGGTTAAAGGAAGCCACCTTCTTGACATGAGAAACATGATTCACAAGTTTCAATGGGTCAAGCACGATAACTTGGACCATAACTATGAGTGGCTCATCAAGGATGACAAGTCCATTGTCTTATCGAGTAAGATTTGTCGCATCTCCTCCCGTCGGACCAACTACCTCATCCCCGTTTCCGAGCAAGCCGAGACCATCATCAAACAACAACAACAACAACCAAGAGAAGAACCCTCCTCCTCCTCCATTGCTACACCGCCTTATCCATTTGCCTACCAAGAGTTCAAAGCTAATGGTGCTATGGCGGGCAATGGCTGCATGACCCAACTAATGCAACACATGCATAAAGAAGCTCACAATGACCGGGTGAATGCATATTACACCCAATATCCACCCCTCTACCATCTTGCTAGGCAAGGACTCCTTGATCCTTCGAGTTCTTTGTCGGATTGGGTGGATAGGAAAGTGTTCTTTCCTAATGCTTCTCAAGATTAAGAAAGGGATATAAGGAGAGAGGAGGAAGTTGATGATGAGAGCGGGGAAGGTAGTGGGTCTTGCTAAGATGATGAGGAAGAAGAGCAAAGTTCAAGTGAAGAAGATGATGGTGAAACCTCCGGTTCCATGGAGGTAGATGATGATGTTGATGTCACGATGAGTGACAATTGATGGTTGACAAAGCATGAAGGAGGGCACTACAATGCGGGGTTGATCACTTATACTAGTACCAACCTATTCCATTGTGAGTCTCCTACCCCTCTTTTTACTTTGTTTTTGTCTCATGTTTCCATGACTTGTGTAATATTTAACTTGCACCTCTTTGAGAGTCATTTCGTGCTCTTGGTAGTTTTAGGTTTGGAGTCCTAGCACCACTCAAAGGACTCCCACCTCGGTCACATTGAGGTGTTTATCTTTTTGCTCCCACTACAAGAATCTAAAATGATAATCTTCATTCTTACATTGCATTTCATGCCTTGTGAATGAACTTCCCCTTCTTTTTGCACTAGTAATAGTGTTTTATCTGGTTTGGGGAAGTTCAACCATAAGGAATGCGAGTTAATTCAAATTAGCTCTCTGAACAATAGAAGCATGCATCATATAGTATAGAATAGTTTGCATCACTTGTATATATTTATCACATGTACATATCTCACATATAGCTTGCATTTAGTGTAGATTCACGCATCATTCATTTCGTTGCATTTGCACAATTCCCTATTGTTTTGTCCATTGGGGACAATGTCCATTCTAAGTTTGGGGATGGTGAATTATAACACTTTCCTAACTCAAAAATTTCAAAAATTTTGAAAATCCAAAAACATGTTTTTCCTTTTGTAGTGTAGAAATGTATATATTTGTTTATTTGTGTTCACTCCTATTACATTGGACCGACTACGCCACATCCGAGGCATGAGGAATACGAAGACCATATGGTATGATCTTTCCAAATCTCTTTTTTCCTCTCTATGTTAATGACTATGTGGCTTCTTTTTGTTTGATGCGGTACAAACCAATGTGATTCTAGGAGTTGCATTTAGATTATTTGGCATACTAGTGATAGTAGCATTTGTATTAGGTAGTATATATGTTAGTTGCATCATGGCATGTAGTTGCATTTTAGGAAAAAAATTGTGAAAATGTCTAGTTGGGAAGCTTGACAAGTGTATTCTGGCCCTTGTAGATAATCTTTCTCCTTGAGACTTTGTTTGCTAGAATACCCTCAAGACACCCTAGGATGTATGATACTAGTATCTTTTTACCCATGGACTAAGGCCTAGTCAAGAGTACCTTGTGGTGTGATGACTCATTGGCTACCGTTTATTCCAAGGTGACCCTTGATCCCATGCAATCGTTCTTTCATTACAATCATCATGTTTTGCCAATACAAAAGGGAATGGGCACAATAAATCTCCAAATTGGGTTCAAGTACCAAAAAAAAAAAAGTTTGCACAAAATTGCATCAATGAAAAGAGGAGCAATAAATAGACTCCTAAGCTTCAATAAAAGTGCCCTTGCTACAAAATGGGGTTACTTTGAAAATGTTCAAAAAGAATGCAAAAGAAATTGCCAAGTATCAAAATTGTCAAACATCAAAAGTGGCAAAAACTAATGTTCTCAAAATTTAAATACCACAAGAAAATGGGGGGGGGGGGGGGGGACAAAACAAAAGCAAACTACCATTGTGAAACTCAAACATATTGATCCCTTTTATCCATTGATGATCTTTTATTTGTTGCATGGTGGAAAGGGGACGACCCTTCTTGTCTAAGCAAGAGGTGGAATTCCGCGATCCTACAGTGTTTCTAACACCATAGGGAGCCTACTCTTGACAAAAGCATTTAGCGATTGTGGACGAAAGTATCCTAGTTTGACAAAACTTGGAGGTGATTTGTTGGTATCCTTTTGGACTTAGTAGCTTGGAGAAATAATATCTACAATGGAATGTGTACCCTTTGATTTCTTCCCCTTCAGATGATTTCCGCCACTTAGATGAGGAAAGTGGCTATTCTTTTTGTAGATGCATCATTTATTTGATCTTGTGTGCTTAATTAGTAGGATGCATCGCCATTTTGGCAAGCCCCACCTTGCCTTGCAAGAAGGCATCTTACCTCATAGATGTCTTGTTGTGAGTTGAAGGGCCGGACTGAGACCCGCTAATTGTCTCACATTGGCTAGTTATTTATAAGGGTCATAGTTTTAGTCACCTCTTTACTCGGGACGAGCAAAGGTTCGGTTTGGGGATATTTGATATGACTTTTATTTGTGCACATTTAGTCCCCGAACTAGCCTCGTTCCTATTCTTTCTAGTGCTTATTAGGGTCATTTCTTATCTTTAGTTCCCTACTTTGCATATGTTTTGAGGATTTGTGTCCTTGGTAGGAGAGGATTGCTAACCTTGCACCTATGGAGCAAAGTAGAGCAAAATGGAGTGCCTCTAATGACAAAGCATCAAAGGAGAGACCATTCCTAAAGGCCTAAGTGAATGAATGAAGTATAAATGAGCAATGATGAAGAGCCCCACGACCTACCTACGATCCCCAAGGATCCTTGGGGAGTCAAATAAGAAGAAGAAGAGCTGATCAAAGATTCGGGCGTCTGAAGCATTGATTCGGGCGTCTCAGCCTTCAATCCGAGCGTCTCGAGCCCAGGTCGCGCGTCTAAAGGCCCAATCCGAGCGTCTCATCCTCAGTTCGAGCGGATCACTAGGCAGAGCGAGTTTGCTTCAATCCACAATCCGGGGGGCTATCTCTAGGACTTGCAAAGCACTAATCATCTTCTTACGGACTTAATCATCATTTAAGCCCTTAGTTACCCTAATACTTGTACTTAGTATAAATACCCCATTGTGTTAGGGGATTAAAAACAAAGTTTACTAAGTTAGAATTTAGTATTAATCAAGTTTATTTACTATTGATCAAGTTATAATCTCTTAATCTAATATTAATCAAATCTTAATTCCTCTTTAATCCTTCAAGTGTTCTTAGTTTTAGTTGGGTAATTTGAAGATTATTTGGGTTTATTAAAGAATTGACAACTCTTCATCATTCATCAAGTGTTCTTCTATTATTCTTTGCTTATTAATTAGATCATCCTCAATTTGGTATTATCCTTTTTACCCTTGCTTATTTATTTACTCATTTACCATGTTTAACTTTGCTAATATGATTGACACCATCATTCGCATGTTTACCATATTCATGAGTAAGTAGTCTCCTAACTAGGGTTAATGGGGATTAACGGAACTATAACATGGGGATAGATTCATACTTAATCTAATATGTTATCATAAGATTGCTTGCTTGTTGTAGTATTAACCTTTGCACTTGCTATGCTTGATAAAATGCTAGACTATTAAACCTTGCAGTTTGCACATCTCTTATCTATTCAACAAGACTTGTAAGATATAAAGTAACTCGAGTCTTGTTAGACCATGTGATGTGACCATAATTAGCGCACATTTAGTCCCCGAAATAGCCTTGTTCCCATGCTTTTTAGTGCATATTTAGGTCATTTATTATCTTTAGTTCTTTGTTTTGCATATTCTTTGAGATTTTGATCCCTTGGTAGGAAAGGAGTAAGAATCTTGCATTTTCATGGCAAAACGAGACTAAATTGATCGAATTCAATGACCAAGCATCAAGGAGAGACAAGATTAGAAGGCCTTTGTACATATGATAGTAGATGAGCAATGTTGAGAAAGGATCCTTGAGTCCCCAAGGAAATCCCCAAGGATTTCATGAAGAAAAGGGAAGAAAAGAAGAAGAATTTGTGTTGGGCTACAATCCGAGCGGATTGTCCCCAATCCGCCCGTCTCCTCACAGCACAATCCGAGCGGTTTCCTCCAAAGACGCTCGGATTGCACCGCCACAATCCGCCCGGATTCTCTCGAATCCGCTCAGGTTCCATCGCCAGAATCCGCCCGTCCCGACCCCAATACGCACGAATTCCTTCACAGCCAATTTCGTCTTCTCCAAGCTACAAAGAAAGAAGCCCTTCCTTCGAAAAATACCGGCTCCTCCCTGCTCAATCTAAAAAGTGTAATTACTAGTTTAGCCCTTAGTTAACCCTAATGCATCCCCCTAATTTCCACTATAAATACCCCATTAGTCTAATTAGAAGAGCATGTTCTTCTTATCAATAATTAGAGTAGTTAATATCAATCAAATCTCTCTTTAGTTTTGTAATCAACAATTAATCAAGTTCTAATACAAGTTTTATTTCCTTAATCTCTCTTTTGTTCATCCTTTATTTTGGGTAATTGAAGATTATTTGGGTTATTATTGGGAGATTGACAACCTCTCAATCAAGCATCAAGTACTTCTTTTATCTTTTGCTTTATTATTGGAATCATTAGTAGGTATAACTCTCTTAATCCCTTTTTAATTAATGTTAATTACTTTCATTTATTCATCATGTTTCATTTTGTTGGTATGATTGACAACCTTGCTAGCATGATCAACATGATAATGAGTGAGTAGTCTCTTAGCTAGGGTTAATGGGTGATTAGGGGAAACCAACATGGGGAATGATTCATGCTTAATTTAATATGCTTTCATGTTTTATTTGCTTGCTTGTTTTGATCTCAACTCATGCACATATTATGTTTGATGAAATGTTAAGCCTATGAATCCTTGCATTTACTATCATCACCTATCTTTTCAATGAGACTTGTAAGACATAAACCAACTCGAGTCTCATTAGACCATGCATGTTGTTGAGTAGGGAAGATTAAGTCGACTTGTAGGTGTTGTACAATCTAATCGATTCGGCTCCGGGACCCAAACTTTCCTAGGATTGTAAGATATAACCCAACTCAATCCATGACAATAATAATTGCTTGCTTATAATTTGAGAACATGTTTGTATGATCAATTCCCATTATTCCCCTATGATCCAATGACACCCTAGTGCTTTTTAATCAATTGTTTACACCCCTTTAATTCATCTTGCTTGTTTATTTACATTGCTATTTTAGTTAGTGACCTTCTACATCAACCCAAATTGTGACACCCCTAAGACACCACTAGTTTCAATAGAAATCTCATCTCAATTCCCGTCCCTTGGGATCCGACCTTTACTTGCCTCTTTACTAATTGTAGAGTTGTTTGTGAAGCTGTAAATTGTGTTTTGATTCGGACGTGACCCAAGGACCACACCCTAAAATTGTGAACACGAAACGGACCGATCAAAAATGGCGCCGTTGCCGGGGACGGTGTTAGCTTGATTTAGATTTCTTTTTATTGTTATTAGTTGTGTCTTTCTTCGCCTTTTTGGTTAGTAAAACTCCTCAAGGTTTGTTCTAATTGTTTTTGAGTTGTTTGATATTTTGCATGTCTAGAAGGTCACAAGGTGATTTGCTACCTTTTGACCGTGAAATCGAAAGAACCTTGACGAACAATAGGAGACTTGTTAGGAGGAAATTGAGAGGTATTAGTGAAGTTGTTCAACCAACTATTGAGTTCATCAACCCTTTCGCAATAGAAGGAGAGGAGAACCCATTACACAATACCACCCAAAATCAACCTACAATGCCTAAATTCTCGTCACACTCCGTACCCACCGAGGAGAACCTGCCCAATGGTACTCTTACACCACAACATCTAACCGGAAATTTTATTGCCAAATCCGCCTTCATCCAATTAGTTGAAAGGAGCCAATTTGGGGGGATGCCTAGTGAAGACCCTCATTCTCATATGGAAACCTTTTGCAACTATTGTGATGCAATCTCTCAAACGGGTGTGACTCAAGACCAAATTAGATGGGTCTTATTTCCTTTTTCTCTAATCGGCACCGCGAAGCAATGGTTGAAGGGCCTTGATAAGGCCACTCTAGGAATAGATTCTTGGAAGAAGTTGGCTCTAGCTTTCTACAAAAAATTCTACCCATCGGAAAAGACTAACATGCTAAGAGCTCAAATTACGGGTTTTAAGCAAAGGGATGAAGAATCTTTGTAAGAAGCTTGGGAGCGGTTCAAGAGAATTTGTCGCTCATGTCCTCACCATGGACTTAGCGAATGGTTCTTGGTACAACAATTTTGGAACGGTTTATATGAAGATTCTAGGAACATTCTCAACATGGGATCAAATGGAATGTTCACCGAAGTTGATGATAATTAAACATGGAACAAGATTGATGAAATGGCGGTCCATAACTCACAATATAGTAGACCTCGCAAGGCTACTAGAGGAGGAAAGCATGAAGTGGACTCCGTTACTCAATTGGGTGTTCAACTTAGTGCTCATATTGACACAATCAATTTGAAGTTTGAAAAAGCTATGACTAGACTTGAAGAAGTCTCAAAATCACCAAAGCATCATGTTAATGCCATGACGGCATCTTCATCAATCCCAAGTGGGATATGTGAGAATTGTGGAACTTTGGGACATGACCAAAGTGAATGTAGGGGAACAAATGAACAAGTGAATGCTTTCCAAGCATACAAGAGTGGTACCCCTTATTCCAACTATTACAATGAGAACACCAAATTCCATCCAAATCTCTCATACAAAAGCCAAAATGTTCAAAACCCTCAAACAAAATACACTCCACCACCCATGAGAAACCAAAATCAAAGACCCTTTTACAATCAAAACCAAGGTTACCAAAATCAAAATCCATACAATCACCAAAATGACCAAGGTTTTGATGTCCAAAAAGTGGTCCTCCAAATGCAAAAGAATCAACAAGAATTTTTCACTCAAATGCAAAAAGATAGTCAAGCAAAGGAAACCACCATCAACAACATCCTAGCTCATACCAAGATGTTGGAAACACAATTGACTCAACTAGCATCTTCAAGCTCACAAAGACAAAAGGGGCAATTACCACCTCAAAGTAATCCCCCTAGACATGAAACGGTTAGTGTCATTCACTTGAGAAGTGGTACTAGGTATGAAGCACCGAAGAAGCAAGTTGAGGATGAAGTTGTGGAAGCTAGTTATAAGGAAGAAATTGTGCAAAACTGTAACACCCCAAGTTATTGAGAGTAAGGTTGTCCCACATCGGGGAATTGAGGAGGTTGTGATATGTTTATAAGAGATTCCACCCACCACTGAGTAACAAGGCCTTGTGCTTTTGGGCTTAAGTGAGGACAAGTAATGGGCCCAAAGGTACACATCCCATCTTATTGGGGTTGTGTTACGACCGTGGTGGGTCGGGTTGTTATAAATGGTATCAGAGAGACCCTGCGACCGTGTGGTGAGCCCGTGGTCGGGAGTACCCGGGTCACACACCTAGCGGGGGAGGATTCTGGGCTTGGCTGCGGTCAAGTTGGAGGCACAACGAGGACGTTGTGTTCTTTAAGTGGGGGAGATTGTAACACCCCAAGTTATTGAGAGTAAGGTTGTCCCACATCGGGGAATTGAGGAGGTTGTGATATGTTTATAAGAGATTCCACCCACCACTGAGTAACAAGGCCTTGTGCTTTTGGGCTTAAGTGAGGACAAGTAATGGGCCCAAAGGTACACATCCCATCTTATTGGGGTTGTGTTACGACCGTGGTGGGTCGGGTTGTTATAAAACTGTAATACTCCGTATTTATGGTCTTGGGGGTACTCTATCGAGTAGCCCTTACTCTGTCGAGTAAGGGTATGTCGCAGAATAAAATAGTTTCTGACCTGTTGGGCACTCGATCGAGTAGCTAGGGCACTCGATCGAGTAGGGGGGTACTCGATCGAGTACCTTGGGTACTCGATCGAGTGTCCGGTTTATCGGGGGTTTTTCTCGGGTTTTGTTAATTACGCGATTAAGGTATTTAAATCAATTCGTCTTTGTTCTAAATCACTTTTTACAAAACCTAAAATCTGCTTAAGAGAGAAAGCAACTTGTCTTCTTCCTAATCGCGTTCTTGACAATTCCCGGAGTTCAGACGGTCGGTTTGCATCATAGTTTGTGTCGTTGGATTCCTTGCGTCGAGGGTAAGCTTCTAGCATAATTTTTATAACGTTTTGGTTAAGATTAGTGAAACCCTAATTTAGTAATTGGGGGTTTTATGAATGGTGTTTGAATAGTAGTATCCGTGTGTTATATGTTAGGAGGAGAATTCATAGAAGAGGCGTTTTGAGACAAAATTGTAGATACCGTCTGCGTGTGTGCTTTCCAGGTAGGATTTCCTACTCAGTATTAGTCCCATAATGGGATATTGGTGATGTGCTGTAGTTAGTTAATTGATTTGATGGTTGTACTTGTGTTTGTGATTGTGGTTGTGTTGTTGATGGTTCTCGAGATGCGTTCTCGGCTGAGTGGGGTCACTTGCGGGAGTGACCTCACGCCCTAGTTTCGCCCTTAGTGGAACCCGCCACGAAAGGGGATGTGCACATTAATGGACGGGGTTATCGCTCGTACGATGAGCGGGGCTTAGGTGGGAACGGCTGCATGTCCCCCATCGCGTAGGGGGTCCAAAGTGGACGATCGGTGATTGAGACGGTTGGTTGGATGTGTGCGTGTGTGTGTGGCGATTCAAATTGTCTGTTTGTCTTATTATTGTTATCTGTTTTGATTGTGTGATTAGTACGACCCCGTGTTGTTTTGTAAACTGCGGTGATCCATTCGGGGATGGTGAGCGATATTGAGCGGTATAGAGATGATACTGGGATAGCTGGGATGGCCACGACATGACGATAGAGTCTTCCGCCGTAGTTTAGCATTTATTTATGTTTCGATTTGAGTAGACAGTTTGGAATAATGTATCTTGCTTTCAGTTTGGTTTCAAGGATTGTTTTCATTCATTAAACTATTAATAATAAATGTTGTTTCTTTATCGCTGTTGTTTGATTATCATACCTCGGGCAACCGAGATGGTGATGTCTCCATACCTGAGTGGTCCTGGTAAGGCACTCGGAGTATGGGGGTGTTACAAATGGTATCAGAGCGACGATCCTGAAACCTGTAACCAATGAACTTAATGAACATAGGGAGTCAATTAAAATGAACCCGGGGTAAAAGTGGTAGGAGCTAGTGCAAAGGCTTGGGAGACGTCCTAAAGTCGCGGGGGTCGCCCTACAACTTTGAACCGGTCACATGGGAACGTATTTGTTGAGTTGTCTGTGTGATTGTTTAACTTGTGCAAAAAGTGAAGAAGTGTGTTGATTGTTTGGTGTTGAAATAGGAAGTTGAGCATGTGAAAGAGAATGATATGTGGAACATGTTAATGAGATGATAACATGTTGGATGTTTATAATGTGGCTTTAATAACATGATGAGTTGATTTTGTTGATTAGTAGAATAGATACGTAGCCTATTTGTTAGAATATAATGTGGTTTTATAAAGTTTGGCATGTTAGCATACGAAGTAACATGCGGGTAGCTCTTACGTATTGGGGGTACTTGATCGAGTGAGACCGACTCGATCGGGTAGATTTTTGCGAATTTGAGACCGAATCGAGTTTTGGGGCACTCGATCGAGTAACTAGGGGTACTCGATCGAGTAGGGGTCACTCGATCGAGTAGCCTAGATACTCGATCGAGTGGGTTAGAGATCGAAGGCCTGTTTAGTTACGGAGTTCGGGTACTCGATCGAGTACATAGGGGCACTCGATCGAGTAGCCCGTTACTCGATCGAGTGGGTCCGGATACTCGATCGAGTAGGTCTTTGGGCAACGCGTGTTCGTGTTTTGAGGTTTAGTACGCGTGTTTATGTTTACCCCTTTCTTCTATAGCTTCAAGATGCCGCCAAAGAGAAATGCCTTGTACGCGAGAGCTGAGCTTATGACTACGGATGACATCGTTAAGATGTTGGAACACCAAGACGCTCTTACGGAGACCCTGAAGAGAGTGAACGAGGACAAGGATAAGGGTAAGGAGAAAGAGGTTGACCATGCTAAAGTCAGCCTCTATATCGCGAGGTTTAACCCGAAGGAGTACAAGGGGGTTGAGGAGCCTAATCACCTTGATAGTTGGCTGAGGGAGATGGAGAACATACTAGATTTAGTTCGCTGTCTCCGATGAGATGAGAGTGGATCAGCCGCATTCTATCCGAGGGAGGCAAAATGGCAAGTGGTGGGACTCAGTGAAAGTGAGTGCCAAGGAGATATATACCAACCAGGGGTTACCTGCTATACCTTGGGAGGAGTTTCGTAGGGCTGTGAGGAAGGAGTTCGTGCCAGAACATGTGAGGAGTAAGTTGAGGGAGGAGTTCGACAAGTTTAAGATGACGGCTGAAATGTCTGTGGCTGAGTACTACAGGCAGTTCAATGAGAAATCCAGATATGCTGAGGACATGGGTTTGAGTGAGGAGAATCTTGCTTTGAGGTTTGAGAGAGGGCTAACCACGACAATTATGGATAAGTTACCCGTGGGAGTCCTTACTGATGTGAAGGAAGCGTATGAGAGGGCCGGGAGAGCTGAGAGGCTAGTGGAGATGGCTAAGGAGAGGTTAGGTGCAGAGAAGAGGAAGTCGGAGAGCGAGGGTGGTGGCCAATCTAATTTCAAGAAAGGCAACCACAATCGCCTAAGGGGCTTTCTTAAGGGTCCGGGTTCGATCGAACTTCCTTTGGGAGAGGTCGTGGAAGTGTGAGCAACAAATGGGAGTGACTGCTTTGGATGTGGTGGCGTAGGCTACAAGAGACATGAGTGCACAAGTGCACCGGGATCTTTCCGGACTGCGCGCAGCTTTCGCGAGCAACAGACCGGCGGGATCATGGCCAAACCGTGGAGGTCGAGCTACCGAGTGGAGGCAACCGCAACGGCGGTAATTCTTATGCGAAGACACCGATGAACAACAACAACAATCAAGGGTCGGGTGCTAAGCCGACCGCATCACCCGATCTTGTCCAGGAGGTGGGCGGAAGACAAGTGGCAAGTCGTTCATGATGGACAAGAAGGCAAATGAGGAGGATGAGCACGTTATCACCGGTACATTCCTTGTTAATGGTATTCCTACGTTTGTTTTGTTTGATTCGGGGGCTTCTCAGTCGTTTGTGTCTTCGAGTCATGTAAAGCAGTTGGGTTTGAGGGTATATGAGTCTGTTAGGGAGCAAGTTTTCATACCTTCAGGTGAGTCTGTATCGTGTGGGAGGTTGTTTAGGGATGTGTCTTTGATAGTTGGGCAAGTCGATTTCCCTGTAGACTTGCTAGAGTTTCCTTTTAATGGTTTTGAGATGATAGTTGGGATGGATTGGTTAGGAAAGTACAAAGCCAAGATAGACTGTCATCAAAAGAAAGTGTCCCTAAGAGGTCCTAAGGGTGTTAGTGTGTCTTACCGTGGGTTTCTAGTCAAACCCAAAGTTAAGTTGATTGCAGCTGTCACTTTGAAGTCGTATCTGAGGAAGGGATGCCCTCTGATTTTGTGCCATGTGAGAGATGATCGGATAGAGAGCCCGGCAGTTGAGGAGATACCAGTGGTGGGAGAGTATGCAGATGTCTTTCCAGAGGAGATTCCGGGGTTGCCACCGAAGAGGGAGATAGATTTCACCGTTGAGTTGAAGCCAGGGACGGGGCCAATCTCTAAGGCACCGTACCGTATGGGTCCTAAGGAGATGGAGGAGCTTAGGAAGCAGTTGGATGATTTGATAGAGAAGGGATACATTAGACCAAGTGTATCGCCTTGGGGAGCACCAGTTCTGTTTGTGAAGAAGAAGGATGGAACTTTGAGGCTATGCATAGATTACCGGGAGCTGAACCGTGTGACGATAAAGAACAAGTATCCTTTGCCAAGGATAGATGACCTGTTTGATCAGTTGAGTGGTGCAACGGTCTTTTCTAAGATCGATTTGAGGTCCGGTACCATCGGTGAAGATTAGAGATGTGGACATACCGAAGACAGCCTTCACGTCGAGGTATGGCCATTATGAGTATGTGGTGATGCCGTTTGGGTTGTCTAATGCACCGGCGTTGTTTATGGATTTGATGAATAGGATCTTTAGACGTTCTTGGACCGATTCGTGGTGGTGTTTATCGATGATATCTTAGTCTACTCAAAGACTAAGGAGGAGCATGAGGAGCATCCGAGGATCGTGTTGCGGGCGTTGAGAGATCATGAGTTGTATGCTAAGTTGTCCAAGTGTGAGTTTTGGTTGGAGAAAGAGTCTTTTCTGGGGCATGTAATCTCTAAAGATGGGGTAGCTGTGGATCCGGCGAAGATTGAGGCAGTGACAAGGTGGGAAGCACCGAAGAATGTTGCTGAGGTAAGGAGTTTCTTGGGTTTAGCTGGATACTACAGGCGGTTCGTGAAAGATTTCTCCAAGATAGCTAGACCGATGACGGCGTTGATGAGGAAAGAGAACAGGTTTCGTTGGGATGAGAGTTGTGAGAAGGCGTTCCAAACATTAAAGGAGCGTTTGACCACAGCTCCTGTCCTAGCATTGCCTGAAGGAAGCGAGAATTTCGAGGTTTATACAGATGCCTCGAAGAATGGGTTGGGATGTGTGTTGATGCAGAATGGTAAAGTGATCGCCTATGCTTCTAGGCAGTTGAAGCCTTATGAGGAGAATTACCCTACTCATGACCTGGAGTTGGGTGCAGTGGTGTTTGCTCTCAAGATTTGGAGGCACTACCTTTATGGAGCAATTTTTAAGGTATTTTCTGATCACAAGAGTCTCAAGTACATCTTCACGCATAAGGAGTTGAACATGAGACAGAGGAGGTGGATGGAGCTGATTGGTGATTACGACATGGAAATCATCTACCATGAAGGAAAGGCCAATGTTGTAGCCGATGCTTTGAGTAGGAAGAGTGTACATTCTTTGTGTACAAATTCTATCTTTGATGAGGCCGAGGATGAGGTAGCGAGCTTTGGGATTCATATGTTGCGAGAAAGAAGGAGATGCCATGGGTGATATGACAAAGACATATGGAGTTTTATGATGATATTCGAGGTAAACAGGCTTTGGATCCTAAGATAGTGGAGTGGAGAGTCGAGTAGAGAAAGGGACAGTGTCCCGGTTTTCCATCCATACAGATGGTAGTTTGAGGTTTGATGGTAGGTGGTGTGTGCCTAATGACGAGGGGTTGAAAAGGATAATCATGACAGCGCATTGCACACCATATTCATTCATCCCGTGGAGACAAGCTTTACAAGGATTTGAAGAAAACGTTTTGGTGGCCTGGGATGAAGAAAGAGACAAATGAGTTTGTGTCCCGTTGTTTGACATGCCGTAGAGTAAAGGGGGAACAGAGAAGACCACAAGGCAAGGTTCAGTCTTTGGAGGTGCCCGAGTGGAAGTGGGAATCCATTTCCATGGATTTCATTGTGGGTTTACCTAAGAGTCAACAAGGTAACAATATGATTTGGGTGATAGTGGATCGTCTGACCAAGTCGGCTCACTTTGTTCCAATGAAAGATACATGGACTAAGGCACAATTGGCTATGGCCTATCGAAAGAACGTGCTTAAGTTACATGGAGTCCCTAAGGACATAGTGTCCGACAGAGATGCGAGGTTTATATCAAGGTTTTGGAAGGAGTTGCGGGAATCGTTGGGAACAGACTTTGAAGATGAGTACAAAGATTTCATCCTGCGACAGATGGGCGACCGAGAGGACAATCAAGACCTTGGAAGATATGTTGCGAGCTTGTGTGATGGATTTCGGTGGTAGGCGGGAGCGAGGTTGGACTTGATAGAGTTTTCTTACAACAACACTATCACACCAAAGATAGGTATGGCACCGTTTGAGGCTTTGTATGGGAGGAGGTGTAGGAGTCCAATCTGTTGGGACGATAGTCTTTGGCAAAGGGTTTTAGGACCAGAGATGGTACATGAGATGGTGGAACAGATTAAGATGATCGGGAACGGATGAGAGCAAACGGATCGACGTAAGAGTTATGCGGATCTACATCGTCGTGACATAGAGTTTCAGGTTGGGGACAAGGTTCTTTCGAAAGTGTCTCCTATGCGCGGGGTTATGAGATTTGGGAAGAAAGGCAAGCTAAGTCGGAAGTTTATAGGGCCTTATGAGATCTTAGAGCGAGTTGGGGAAGTTGCTTATCGCTTGGCTTTACCAGCTGCGTTGGAGAGAGTGCATAATGTGTTTCATGTATCGCAGCTGCGGAAGTATGTGAGTGACCCGTCACATGTGTTGGAGGCAGAGAGCTTGGAGCTTGATGAGTCTTTATCATACCTTGAGGTACCTAAGCGCATCCCGCACCGAAAAGTTAGAAAGACCGGGGGTGGTGAGACAAAGTGTTGCTTAAGATCCTTTGGTTTAACCATGAGACCGAGGAAGCTACATGGGAGGCGGAGGATATCATGAAAGAGCGTTACCCTTTCCTTTTTGATCAGGTATGTATGGTTACGAGGACGTAACCTTATTTCTTTTAGGGGGGTAGGAGATGATCGCGAGAGTTTTTAAGAGTTTTTACACCCTTTTATATATGTTGTGTCGGTATGTTGGTCGGGATAAGTTGGGTTAGTAACATGTTTTACGTTGTGTTTATGTTGACCTGTTGACCTTCGAGTCGGGAAGCTTATGGGAGTACCTTGGTTTGGTAGTGGTTTGAACTTCGGGGACGAAGTTCCTTTTAAGGAGGGAAGACTGTAATACTCCGTATTTATGGTCTTGGGGGTACTCTATCGAGTAGCCCTTACTCTGTCGAGTAAGGGTATGTCGCAGAATAAAATAGTTTCTGACCTGTTGGGCACTCGATCGAGTAGCTGGGGCACTCGATCGAGTAGGGGGGTACTCGATCGAGTACCTTGGGTACTCGATCGAGTGTCCGGTTTATCGGGGGTTTTTCTCGGGTTTTGTTAATTACGCGATTAAGGTATTTAAATCAATTCGTCTTTGTTCTAAATCACTTTTTACAAAACCTAAAATCTGCTTAAGAGAGAAAGCAACTTGTCTTCTTCCTAATCGCGTTCTTGACAATTCCCGGAGTTCAGACGGTCGGTTTGCATCATAGTTTGTGTCGTTGGATTCCTTGCGTCGAGGGTAAGCTTCTAGCATAATTTTTATAACGTTTTGGTTAAGATTAGTGAAACCCTAATTTAGTAATTGGGGGTTTTATGAATGGTGTTTGAATAGTAGTATCCGTGTGTCATATGTTAGGAGGAGAATTCATAGAAGAGGCGTTTTGAGACAAATTGTAGATACCGTCTCGCGTGTGTGCTTTCCGGGTAGGATTTCCTACTCAGTATTAGTCCCATAATGGGATATTGGTGATGTGCTGTAGTTAGTTAATTGATTTGATGGTTGTACTTGTGTTTGTGATTGTGGTTGTGTTGTTGATGGTTCTCGAGATGCGTTCTCGGCTGAGTGGGGTCACTTGCGGGAGTGACCTCACGCCCTAGTTTCGCCCTTAGTGGAACCCGCCACGAAAGGGGATGTGCACATTAATGGACAGGGTTATCGCTCGTACGATGAGCGGGGCTTAGGTGGGAACGGCTGCGTCCCCCATCGGGGGCGGTCCAAAGGGGACGATCGGTGATTGAGACGGTTGGTTGGATGTGTGCGTGTGTGTGTGGCGATTCAAATTTGTCTGTTTGTCTTATTATTGTTATCTGTTTTGATTGTGTGATTAGTACGACCCGGTGTTGTTTTGTAAACTGCGGTGATCCATTCGGGATGGTGAGCGGATATTGAGCGGTATAGAGATGATACGGGGATAGCTGGGATGGCCACGACATGACGATAGAGTCTTCCGCTGTAGTTTAGCATTTATTTATGTTTCAGTTTGAGTAGACAGTTTGGAATAATGTATCTTGCTTTCAGTTTGGTTTCAAGGATTGTTTTCATTCATTAAACTATTAATAATAAATGTTGTTTCTTTATCGCTGTTGTTTGATTATCATACCTCGGGCAACCGAGATGGTGATGTCTCCATACCTGAGTGGTCCTGGTAAGGCACTCGGAGTATGGGGGTGTTACAAAAACTCCAAGGATAGAGAATCATCAAAAGAAGAAAGTTCAAAGAAAAATGAAGACAAGGTCAAGGAGAAGGAGCCCATTGTGATTAGACTTCCTTTTCCAAGTCGTCAAGCCAAGCCCAAATTTGATGATCAACTTGGAAACTTCATGGAAATTGTGAAGAATTTGGAAGTCTCAATTCCTTTCACGGAATTAATTAATCACGTACCGGCCTATGCAAAATACATGAAAGATATCCTCACAAAGAAGAAGTCAATCCGGAAACTTGAGACTATCGCCTTCACTAAGGTGAGTAGTGCAATACTTCAAGGGAGTTCACCTCCAAAACTAAAGGATCCGGGAAGCTTCTCAATACCGTGTACCATTGGCGACACAACGATCAACAAAGCCTTATGTGATCTAGGGGCTAGTGTGAGTGTCATGCCGTACTCGGTGAGTAAAAGGTTGGGGATGGGAGAGCTTAAATGCACCAACATCACACTCCAAATGGCCGATAGATCGACGAAGACACCATTAGGGATATGGGAAGATGTCCCCGTGCGAATTGGGAAGTTTTTCATCCCGGTGGACTTTGTCATTGTTGATATGGAGGAAGATTCCAACATTCCAATCATTCTAGGAAGACCTTTCCTACACATCGCGGGTGCGGTGATTGATGTGAAACATGGTGAGCTCACTCTAGAAGTGGGAGATGAAAGCATAACCTTTAATCTTGACAAGACTATGAGAGCTCGTCGTTTTCATGAACCGTGTTTCATGATTGATCATTATAGCCGAAAGGATGAGAGGAAAAAATCGGAACTCCAATGGAAGAAGAAAATTGAAGATGCTCCATTCAAAGAGCAAGTGAATTGTGATAAAGAGAGCTTGCAAAGCTCATCAAAATCAATCAAAGAAGAAGAGGATGGAATCATTGGCCAAGAGAAGAAATTGGAGGAATTGTCTCCATCAAATCAAGAGATTTTCAATGATCAACTTAATGAAGTTTGTGGTCTTTGGGACGACGAATTTGAAGGGATTTTTAATCCCTACATTGGTAATGCCATTGATCAAGACCGACAACAAGGGCCAAGGTCTATTGAAGACCTCTACCATGATAATGAACAAGCTTTTGATCACTTTTTCAAGGTGTTGAGCAACATCAACAACACCTTGAACATGCCCCCTTGACATCTCATCAAGAATGAGAGTTTGGTGGAGTCCTCCCTAAACCACCATTTGTAAATATGTCTAACTCCCTAACTCGCATTTCAATTCTTGTATTGCAATTTTTGTCATTTTTGGATTTTTATTTACTTTGATCAAGATAATTGTCATTTTTGAGAGAAGTGAGGGAGGGACTAATAATTTCAATTGATGTGTAGTGCTTTAGCTTAGTGTGGGGATGATAATTGCGGAGGCTATCCATGCCTTAGTAGTGCCCCCACAATGAAGAACACAAGATTTAAAGAAGAATGGAAGGATGATAAGGGATATGCATTGTACACGGATGGAACTGAATCCGGGTACAAAGGGGTCGAATCCGAGCGGATTGAAGAGAATCCGCCCGTCTTCATGCAATCCGAGCGTATTGGGATGAAGACGCACGTCCCTATAAGGTGAAGTTTTGAAAGATTTTTGACTGTAAGAGAATCCGGGCGTCCTGAACAGCAATCCGCCCGTCTCTGGGAATCCGTCCGTCTTGGATAGAAGACGCCCGTCTTCTCTGCTGAGGAAAACAAGAAAAATTTCCTGGACTTAAATCCGCCCGTCCCGTATCAAGCAAATCCGAGCGTCTTCTCCTGAATACGCCCGTCTTTAGGCGAGATTCATCAAACCCAGAAAGTGCAGAATCCGCCCGTATTGGGCAGAAACCGCACGGATTGCCCCTGCAGTTTGAATTTTTCGATCTTTATAAACCCCCCCCCCCCCCCACCCCCACCTTCATTCATTCATTCATTCATTCATAACACTACTTCAAAACATCAAAACCCTCATCCTCTCCATCACAAAAACAAAATCCCTCAACTACATTCACCAAAATCAAATCAAATCATCCTTTCAACAACAAATTAATCACTCCTTTTTCAATAAAAATCAAAACCAAGCACAAAATCTTCAACCTTTGAGTCGATTTTTGAATTCATAAAGGCAAAGCCTTTCACCTTTAAATCGATTTGGGCATACTACAAATTGAAGATTTTTCATTCTTTTCTTGGTTAGTTCATCAATGGCAAGGACTAAGGGAACAACAAAGGCAACAAAGGCACCAAAGACACTTTCACAAAGGCAAAAAGCTCTTCAAGCAAAGAAAGCATTGGCTATGGTCGTAGCAACACCAAACTTGGAAGTGCAACAACAACAACAACAACCTTCTATGGGAGCAACAACATCTTCTACTCCGGAAATCGATCAACTTTTGCATTATCCGGAGGTAACTTTTATTTCCAAAACCCATAGAGATACTTTTGCCAAGTTTGCTAGGAAATCAATTCAATCCACCAAATTTATTTGTGAAGACACCTTAGAAAAGTTGGGTGTCCTTGAGCAAACTAGAGCCTTTTTCAAAGCCATGGGGTTGAAGAAATTGTTTGAAACAAAGGAATTGACATACCCCTCCCTTACCTTGGAATTTTTGAGTTCTTTGAAAGTCACCAAAGTTGAGACTAGGGAAAATCTCGAGTTTCGTCTAGCTAATGTTAGTAGACGCATTTCCTTTAGAGAATTGGGTGAAATTTTGGGTCTTAGTGATGAACCGAGTTATTTTAAGAATTATGGAAAGTATGACCCCGACCCTCTTTGGGAGGCAATTTCCGGAAGGAAATTTGAGGACTTTCATGCGAGTCGTGCTCTTTTAGTCCACCATCCGGGCATAAGAGTATGGCACAAGGTCATATGAAACACCATTATTGCAAGGAAAGATACCAACCATTTCACCAAACTTGATTTTATTCTTCTTGAATCGGCTTTGAACATTGGAAGAGTACATACCAAGCCTTTCAACTCTTTGAGGCTTTTGGTAGATAGATGGCTCAACATTGATTGTGGGAAGAAGGGCACTACCGTTATTGTCAATGGCGGCCTAGTCACTATCCTAGCTAAGTACTTTGATCCTAACTTCAACAAGGATAACAAGTATAAAGCAAAGGAGGGTGGTCATCTTGTTGATTTGCATACTATGATACACAAGTACAAGTGGGTTGCCCATAACCCTCTTGACACTAAGTATGGATGGCTCACTAGTGAAGCTAGATCGTTCACTTTGCCTTCAAAGATTTGTCGTCTAAGCGTCCACCGGACCAATTATCTACTTCCTCTTTCTAAAGAGGCCGAGTATATTATTCAACAACAAAAGGGTGAACTTGAAATGCCCTCCTCTTCCATTGTCATACCACCTTACCCCTTTGAGTATCAAGAGTTCAAGCCGGAAGGAGTTGAAGCTAGAAATGATTATTTGACTCTTCTCATGCAAGCAATGCACAAGCAAGCCTTTGAGGATCGGAAAAATGCTTACTTGGCTCAATATCCACCCCTCCTACACTTAGCTAGGCAAGGACTACTTGATCCATCATGTCCTTTGCCTAGTTGGGCGGATAGAGAAGTCCTATTTCCGGGTGCATCTAGGGTCGTTTCGGGTGACAATGAGGTTGTTGGTAATGAAGAAGTTGATGATAACATTGATGAAGAAGCAAGTGAAGAAGGAGAAAAAGATGATGAGCAAAGGTGAAGAAGAAAGTGAAGAAGCAAATGAAGAGGGAAGTGGCAATGTGACGACTTCTAATGAGGAAAGTGATGATGATGATGATATGATGGAAGATTAGCAAGCCTTGGAGGCTCCTACCCTCTCATGGTTTGTCTATTTCTCTCTTTGTTTTAATTATTTTTCTTGATCATTGTTGGAGTAGTCCTAGCACCATAGAGGACTCACACCTCGGTACCATTGAGGTGTTCTCATTTTATTGTTCCCATTTTCAAAATCCAAAATGACAAATTAGTTTCATGCATTGCATAGTGTGTGCATGAACTACACCCATCCTTGGACATTAGCATTAGTGTCTAACTCGGTTTGGGGAAGTTAATGCATACACAACGGGAGGTAATCTAAATTATCCTCTCCGTCATAACAAAAACCATGCATCATGTAGTGTAGCTTAGTGTAGATTGCATTTAGTATAGAAATCATGCATCATCTTTGCATAATTTCCATCATTTTGGCCATTGAGGACAATGCCCATATTAGTGTGGGGATGGGAATTCTAACATTTAACTCTTATTCAAAAACCCAAAAATTTGAAAAAAATTCGAAAATCATAAAAATTTGAAAAATTGAAAACCCAAAAACATGTTTATTTCCTTTTGTAGTCTCGTGTATATATTGTGTTTGTTCTATCCTTGTTCACATTGATCGACTACGCCACATCCGAGACATGAGGATAATGAAGACCGCATGGTATGATCTTTCCAATCTCCTTTTTCCTCTTTATGATTAATGACTATGTGGCTTTATTTTGTTTGATGCGGTATAACAATGTGATCTTAGGACTTGCATTTAGTTTATATGTCATATTAGTTGATAGAATCACTTGCATTAGGATGTTTATATTAGTTGCATCATAGCATGTAGTTGCATGTTAGAAATGTTTTGAAAATGCCTGATTAGGAACTTTGACAAGAGCAACTAAGCCTTTACAAATACTTGTTCAACTTAAGACTTTGCCTACTAGAATGGTTGTAAAACACCCTAGATAGTGTCATACTAGTATCTTTTGACCCATGACCCATGGCCTAGTCAAGGGTTTGCATGTGAGTCACCTATCCAACCCCGTGATGCGATGTGGACTTGGTTAACTTGTCTAGGTGACCTTGATTGACCTTGTGGTAAGGCAACCCAAAAATATTTTCTATCAATAAGCTTGAAGTGCTCATTTCAAAGAATTTTGTCATGTGGAAGTAATTTAATGCCAAGGAAACCTCAAATGTTATGAATTGTTGAATGTTGAGAAATTTTAAGTTGTTTTGATGGAGGCGTACCACTTCGATGTGCTTTGGTGCGGGATCCATTGAATTGGGCCACCACACGGTTGTGAATTCGGCCGCCCAGAGACAGAGTGACTATCACCCCGAAAAGCTATTGTCTAGAGGTTAACCGGTTGCCTAATAAGCGATTGGCGAAAGCAAATGACACTAGCCAGGAAGGGACAAACCCCATCTTAAATTTTTGAAATGTGAAAGTTAAAATGAGGACAATTTTGAATACTAGTCATATCCACCCATTGTGTATAAAGATTTGAGCATTTCATTCCCAAAAACCCTTTTTGTCAAGCCACTTGGTCGAGCTTGGGACGATCCATGACCTTTACTTTTGTAGAGAATTCGAGACTTGTCATGTCATATGCTACTAGCATCATAGGGATCATCATTCCACCACCATCTGATCGCTCTTGACGAAAGCATTTGGAAATTGAGGACGAAAGTAGTCTAGTTTAACACCATTTGGAGGTGATTTAGTGCCATCCTCTTAGCCTTAGTAATTTGTTGAACTAGTATTTGTGAGGGATTACATGCTCTTAAATTTGTTCCTCTTTAGTGCCTCCGCCACTTGATGAGGAAGTGGCTATTCCTTTTGTAGATGCATCCATTATGTGATTTTGTGTGCTTAATGTTTGGATGTGTCGCCATTTTGGGAAGACCCACCTTGCCTTGCAAGAAGGCATCCTACCTCATGGTTGTCTTGTTGTGAGTTGAAGGGGCGGAGTGAGACCCGCTAATTGTCTCATATCAGCTATATTATTAGGATAGGTTATTATTGGTCCTAGTCTTTGTCACCTCTTTACTCGAGACGAGCAAAGGTTCGGTTTGGGGATATTTGATGTGACCATAATTAGCGCACATTTAGTCCCCGAATTAGCCTTGTTCCCATGCTTTTTAGTGCATATTTAGGTCATTTATTATCTTTAGTTCTTTGTTTTGCATATTCTTTGAGATTTTGATCCCTTGGTAGGAAAGGAGTAAGAATCTTGCATTTTCATGGCAAAACGAGACTAAATTGATCGAATTCAATGACCAAGCATCAAGGAGAGACAAGATTAGAAGGCCTTTGTACATATGATAGTAGATGAGCAATGTTGAGAAAGGATCCTTGAGTCCCCAAGGAAATCCCCAAGGATTTCATGAAGAAAAGGGAAGAAAAGAAGAAGAATTTGTGCTGGGCTACAATCCGAGCGGATTGTCCCCAATCCGCCCGTCTCCTCACAGCACAATCCGAGCGGTTTCCTCCAAAGACGCTCGGATTGCACCGCCACAATCCGCCCGGATTCTCTCGAATCTGCTCGGGTTCCATCGCCAGAATCTGCCCGTCCCGACCCCAATACGCACGGATTCCTTCACAGCCAATTTCGTCTTCTCCAAGCTACAAAGAAAGAAGCCCTTCCTTCGAAAAATACCGGCTCCTCCCTGCTCAATCTAAAAAGTGTAATTACTAGTTTAGCCCTTAGTTAACCCTAATGCATCCCCCTAATTTCCACTATAAATACCCCATTAGTCTAATTAGAAGAGCATGTTCTTCTTATCAATAATTAGAGTAGTTAATATCAATCAAATCTCTCTTTAGTTTTGTAATCAACAATTAATCAAGTTCTAATACAAGTTTTATTTCCTTAATCTCTCTTTTGTTCATCCTTTATTTTGGGTAATTGAAGATTATTTGGGTTATTATTGGGAGATTGACAACCTCTCAATCAAGCATCAAGTACTTCTTTTATCTTTTGCTTTATTATTGGAATCATTAGTAGGTATAACTCTCTTAATCCCTTTTTAATTATTGTTAATTACTTTCATTTATTCATCATGTTTCATTTTGTTGGTATGATTGACAACCTTGCTAGCATGATCAACATGATAATGAGTGAGTAGTCTCTTAGCTAGGGTTAATGGGTGATTAGGGGAAACCAACATGGGGAATGATTCATGATTAATTTAATATGCTTTCATGTTTTATTTGCTTGCTTGTTTTGATCTCAACTCATGCACATATTATGTTTGATGAAATGCTAAGCCTATGAATCCTTGCATTTACTATCATCACCTATCTTTTCAATGAGACTTGTAAGACATAAACCAACTCGAGTCTCATTAGACCATGCATGTTGTTGAGTAGGGAAGATTAAGTCGACTTGTAGGTGTTGTACAATCTAATCGATTCGGCTCCGGGACCCAAACTTTCCTAGGATTGTAAGATATAACCCAACTCAATCCATCACAACAATAATTGCTTGCTTATAATTTGAGAACATGTTTGTATTATCAATTCCCATGATTCCCCTATGATCCCATGACACCCTAGTGCTTTTTAATCAATTGTTTACACCCCTTTAATTCATCTTGCTTGTTTATTTACATTGCTATTTTAGTTAGTGACCTTCTACATCAACCCAAATTGTGACACCCCTAAGACACCACTAGTTTCAATAGAAATCTCATCTCAATTCCCGTCCCTTGGGATCCGACTTTTACTTGCCTCTTTACTAATTGTAGAGTTGTTTGTGAAGCTATAAATTGTGTTTTGATTCGGACGTGACCCAACGACCACACCCTTAAATTGTGAACACGAAACGGACCGATCACCATGCATAGAAGTAAATAGGAATAAAGTAAGTCGACTTGTAGGTGTTGTACAGTCTAGACGACTCGGCTCCGGGACCCAAATCTTCTTATGAATCGTAAGATATAAACTAACTCGATTCCACTATAACAATAATTTGCTTGCAACTATGAAAACATGTTTGTATGATAACCACCATGAATCCCCTATGAACCCATGACACCTTAGTGCCTTAATCTATTGTTTACAAACCCTACTTTACTTGCTTGTTTCACTTTTATTTCTTTGCATTTCATTGCTAAGGTAGTGTAGCTTGATACCTTAATCTCAACCCAGTTTGTGACACCCTAAGACATAGCTTTCTACAACCGATAACTTAATTCAATACCCGTCCTTTGGGATCCGACCTTTACTTACCACTCTACAAAGAGTAGTTTGTTTAGTTTAAAAAAAAAAAATTTTGGTTGGTTGACTTAGACGACAAAGATTCGAACCGCACCATCCACCGTGGGCCACCACCACCACGGTGGTCACGACCCAACCGCACCTTCTATCTCCCTCAGATCTGACCCTCAACAACCACCACAAAAACCGCCAACAACGAGCAATAAACGACATAACACATAACCCGACTCCTCCCCTTTGAACCTAATTTAAACCACGTTGCCGCTACCCAAACCACCACCTTTGACCACTACCCGACTGTCCACTACACCCACGAGAACCTCCACCCAAGACTACACCCGGTCAGTCATGAAAAGGAGGGTAAAAACTCATCTTAAGACGGTCACACAATAACAACTATAAACATGTATTGAACTCGGTCAATCCCATATTTTGGGCGGTCAACAGCGGTTACTTGGGCGGTCAACGACGGGTAAGGGTGGTTCAAGGTCAAGGCGGGTCTATAGTATAAATTAAATAATATAAAGGCTAGTATAAGACGGTCTTACCTTACGAACGCAGGCGGAGGGACGAAATTCTCCTTCTCTTTTCTCTTCCTCTCATCTCCTCTTTTCTCTCTCTTTTGTTTGTATGGTGGAAATGCAAATAAAATGATAAGGTGGGTGGATGAGGGATAAGGAGGTATATATAGGGTGAGAGTAGTATAAGGTGAGTGTATGTGTATATATATACATGTATCTTATTATTATGACTATTATCATTATTGTTATTACTATTAATATTATTATTATTATTATTATTATTATTATTATTATTATTATTATTATTATTATTATTATTATTATTATAATAATAATTATTATAATTATTATAATTATTATTATTATTATTAATATTATTATTATTATTAATATTATTATTATTATTATTACCGTCTCAAGCCCAACTCGTTAAATACGATAAAATATTATTATTATATTATAGGCACGGAAAATTTATTAATGTGTCGAATAAATAAATAAATTAATTATTTTGATTAAATACAGAATTTTAACTTATTTTAATTATTTTTATCTAGATTAAATGAAATATGGGTCGATTCGGATTACAAAAGAAGATATTCGGATCACTTAACCCAGAAAGAAGCAAACTTGGGCCAAGTTCACAGGTAAGCCCACAAATGGGCCCGTGAACACCAAAGTCCAACAAGGAGAATTAAAGCCATATATAAAGCTCTTCTCATTCATTTGAAAGGTTGAAAATTCATAATTGCAAAGGAGCTAGGGAGAACATGGTATAAATTCCTAAAATCCTTTATCAAAATAATTGCAAGCAGTCAACAAGCACATCAAATCGTGCCGCCTGCATTGAAGATTCAATCACAAATTCAAACCTTCAAGAGAGATTCATGTCGTTGCGACCCTCTCAAGAAATCAAATCAATATCGTGTGTAGAGTAATTAATGTTGTCTACAGCGCACCCCTTACGTGTACAATGTACACCTACCCCCTACGGCATTTAGAATCAGATGATATATTAGAGATTGTAAACGTACTTTTGATAATTATTAATAAAATTTACTTGTTTCCTTGTTTTGTATTTCAGTTATCGCAATACAAAATTTGATGTTAAAAATTTTGGTGAACTCGACGTGAAAATCTCTAACTCTCATCTCTACTACCGTACCAATCAAATCTACTACTACAAAAAGATGTCTAACAAGCAGAGCATCTCCTCAGTCCATCCAAGAATACCTACGCAGATATCCTGTAGGGTACCCCCAATGCTACTACCTCCTCAACTCTGCAGTCATTTGGCATCTGCACAAGAGGAATGGCGAAGAAGGCTGTTGTCAACGCTGCTACTGCCAGTCTACGCTCTGCAAGCGTCCTACTAGTTCGAGCAAGATCTTTGTCACCTCCATAGCTGCTGCTGCTACAGCGCTCATGGCTGCCTCTTCTCTTTTACGCGAGGAGACTAGAAGTGTTAAGGTTTACAAGGAGGCTTTCCCTTGCAAACCAAAGGCGTCACCAAAGAAGAAAGAAACCTCAACTCCTAACGCTGCTTCAGTTATGGTGATAAGTAGCGATACTCTTCAGGAGCAGGTCCAAAACATGAATAAACTCCTTGAAAAGATGATGAAGAAGAATGAAGAAAAGAACAAGAAAATTGATGAACTCCAAAAAGAGGTGGTGACACTCCGTGACAGGAAGGCTAACATCGAGTATGGTGACACCGACAAGGATGTTGACAACGATAAAAAAGTTGGCGAGGATGACAATGGAAAGCCAAATAATGAGATCACCGCGTTCACTGAAGAAAAGCTGCAGGAGTTAATCGCCAAGACGATCAAGTGTCAGTTAGATGATAGCTCGACAAGCAGTGGACGCTACATGAAGCCTTACACTAAGAGGATTGACAGTATGCGCATGCCATCTGGCTATCAACCTCCAAATATTCAACAGTTCGATGGGAAGAGGAACCCAAATCAACACATCGCCTACTTCGTCGAGACATGAAACAATGCTGGTACAGAAGGTGATCATTTAGTGAAGCAGTTTGTGCATTCGCTCAAAGAGATCGCGTTCGACTGGTACACAGATCTGGACTCTGAGTCAATTGACAGCTGGGGTCACATGGAAGATGAATTCCTCAACACATTCTACAGCACCAGATGCGTCATCTGCGTGAGCGAGTTGACAAAAACAACTCAATGGCAAGATGAGCCTGTCGTCGATTACATCAATAGGTGGCACGCGCTGAGTCTGGAATGCAAGGATCGCTCAAATGAAACGTCAATAGGATGAACTGGGACATTCTCTACATCCTGAAAGGGATCATGCCGAAGAGCTTCAAAGACCTGGCTACCCGCGCCCATGGCATGGAGATCACAATAAAAGAACATGGTAGTGCTCGACCAACTTCTTCCAAGGCGCCAAGTAATAAGAAGGAGTTCAAGAAAACTGATAAGGCTCCAAGTCTTCGACAAGGGATACAATGGTTGTTGAAACCAGCAATGCGCCTGTGAAGATCACGTCCAAGCCTAAGTATGAAAAGACAAAGGAGACGTTTTCTTACCACTACCAATGAGAAAAGCCTACCTTAAAGGAGTTGCAAGCAAAGAAGTATCCATTCCTAGATTCTGACTTGTCTGCAATGCTTGTTGACCTTTTAGAGAAGAAGGTTATACAATTGCCAGAGTCCAAGCGCCCTGAGCATACAAACAAGACAAGTGATCCTAACTACTATTGCTACCATAGGCTGGTGAGTCATCCCGTTGAAAAGTGTGTAACACTTAAGGAGAAGATCATGCAGCTCTCCAGGGAAGGGAAGATCATTTTTGACTTGGATGAAACATTAGCCACGAATCAAATTACTGTTGTCTTGGATCCTGAGAAGCCAACTATACATCAAGGATGGTTTGTGCATATGTTGCATTTCGGAAGTTTGGAGCCTATGTCGTTATGGATCCATGGGTCATTGTCGTCGCCACCTCCAATGTCATTGAAAGAAAAGCTACCTCCTCAGGATAAGAATAAGGAAAATAAGGATGAAGATGATCATGAAGGTTGGACCTTGGTGACACGCAGGAAGCCAAGAAAACAAGTGAAGCAGGCGGTCAGACTGATGTGACTCGTATTTACACACATTTAGTCCCCTAACTAGCCTCGTTCCTATGCTTTGTTGCATATATTAAGGTTGTTTCTATCTTAAGCTTCCTACTTTTCATATTCTATGAGGTTTTATGCCCTTGGTATTGAAGGAGTGCTAGCCTTGCGTGCATGGAGAAAACTGAGCTAAATTGATCGCATCTAACGACCAAGCAACAAAGAGGAAACCAATACTAAAGGCCTAACTCAATAAAAAAAGTATATGGGCAATGATGAAGGACCCTCACGGCTCCTTAATGATCCCCACAGATCATGAGGCAGCCAAATGAGAAAGAAGCCAAGTTGTCCTTTGAGACGGGGGTCCAAGAATCAGTCTAAGCGTCACAAAGAGGAGGACGAGCGTCCCAAAGAGGAGGACGGGTGTCCCGAAGACTCAGCCCAAGCGTCCCACAAAGCAGGTCAGGCGTCTTTCCTTATAGCATGGGCGTCCATCGAGAGAAGGTCGAGCATCCCAAGCTGGGACATGCAAGGCGTTGGACTTCACTTAAGGGACTTAATCTTCATTTAAGCCTTTAGTTAACCTAATACTTGTACTTAGTATAAATACTACCTTGTAAAAGGAGATTAGCATCAAGTCATTAGAGCAGATTAGACATCAATTAGATTAATTACATATTAATCCTTCCTTAATTATTGTTTAAGAATTCTTTGATCTAGTTGGGTAATTTGAAGATTATTTTGGGGATTATTGGAGAATTGACAACTCATCATCATCAATTAAGTTTTCTTCTATTATTCATTGCATTCTATTTTGATCATCCTATGTTGGTACAATTTCCTTACTCTTTTCTTAATCCTTGTTTATTGTTTTCCTCTTTCATCATGTTTAGACTTGTTAATATGATTGACACCATTGTTAGCATGTCCACCATGATAATGAGTGAGTAGTTACTTAACTAGGGTTAATGGAGGATTAGGGGAGTTAATCATGGGGTAGATGTTTACTTAATAAGTTCATATGAATGCTTCTTGTTATAGTTTCCACTTATGCACATGTTATGCTTGATGAAATGCTTGATTGACAACCTACCTTGAATATCTTATTCTTTCAACAAGACTTGTAAGAGATAAACTAACTCAAGGCTTGTTAGACCATGCATATAGTTGAATAGGGATAATTAATTCTACTTGTAGGTGTCGTAAAGTCTTGACCCACTCGGCTCTGAGACCCTAAACTTCCTAGGAATTGTAAGATATATACTAACTCGATTCCACTACAACAATAAATTGCTTGCATTTATGAAACTTGTTTATGTGATCTCACTAAGATTCCCTTATGAACACATGACACCCTAGTGCCTTTTATCAAATTTTTACACTCTCACTTACTTATCTTGCTTTGTTTTCCACTTTTTTACTTTTACTTTGTCTAGTAGTTTAGATAACCATCTCAACCCAAACTAAATTATGAATTTAAGGCATAATTACTTGCAATAGATAGCTTAATTTAATACCCGTCCCTTGGGATCCGACCTTTACTTACCGCTCTACTAAGGGTAGTTTGTTGAGACTATAAATATTTTTTTAGAGCGTACAACGACACGTTCATCAAAATGTCGCCGTTGCCGGGGACGGTGTTCAATTGAATTGTTATCATTTGTTGTTTTTAGTTGTGTCTTTCTTTACCTTGTGGAAAAACATTTTCTCAAGGTACTTCTCACCTTTTTCTATTTGTTTATATTGCAAGATGGACCTTATAGATTGTTGTGTAGAGGAGCATGTGGGTTCTACTCTCATCAAAGACCCTTTAGAAGCATTGGAGGCCTTGGAAGCAAGTGAGGTCAACAGTAAACATTGGGCATTGGAAGTAGATCTCCTTGAAGTCGCTTTAGCCAACAAAGAGCTCACCTATGAGTAATCCGTGAGGATAGATGGCATCCTCAAAGATTCATCACAACCCATCTAGGTGGAGCAAGCAATGAGGGTAGATAGTGTAATAGAGGTGGAAAGCATAATGGAGGTGGAAAATATTCCCAATGAACCATCAAAGGTAGAAATTGAGGTACAAACACCATATTTAAAACCCCTTCCCCCAAATTTGAAATATACTTACCTTGATGAGTCTAAAACCAAACCCGTGATTGTCAATGAAAAACTTGACGAAAGTTAATTGGAAAGTTTGCTTGGTGTGTTAAGAGAACATGAAAAGGCTATAGGTTTATAGTCTAGATGCACTTAAGGGAATAAGCCTCTACTTTTGCATGCATATGATACATTTAGAAGAAGACCATAGACCTGCCATTCAAGGCCAAAGGAGACTAAATCCCCATATGCAAGACATTGGAAAAGCGGAGGTTATGAAATTACTTGATGCGAGAATCATTTATCCCATATCGGATTCCTTGTGGGTTAGCCCCGTTCAAGTGGTACCCAAGAAAGGAGGTACCACGGTGGTGAAAAATGACAAGAACGAGCTAATACCCATAAGGAAGATCATCAGTTGGCGAATGTGTATTGATTATCGTAAGTTTAATTCCGCAACTAGAAAAGATCATTTCCCTCTTTTATTCATTGATCAAATGCTTGAGACGCTTGCCTATAATAAATTATTTTCCTACCTTGACGGGTATTCAGGATTCTTCCAAATCCCGATACACCCGAATGACCAACACAAGACCACTTTCACTTGTGCTTATGGTACTTTTGTTTATAGGATAATGCCCTTCGGGCTATGTAATGCTCGCGCCATATTTCAACGTTGCATGATGAGTGTCTTTTCCAATTACCTAGAAACCATAATGGAAGTTTGATGCGTGCATTTTATATAAGTATTTCGTACTTTATTTGCACGCATTTCTATGCATTTTGTGTAGTGTTTAGCTACAAATGTCCCCCGAATTGGCTACTTTGGTTTGTCTTGTATTATTTGCAGGTATGAACCGGAAAAGAGCGTAATCAAGCCTAAAACATGTCCCTATGCATGCATTTAGGAGATGAGTTGAGTCGGTGCTTGCAAACTACTATTTTGAGATGCGCAAAGGAGTAAGATAGCTAGGCGAGCAAAGGAAGAACTTCAAATTGCTAGTGCCTAGTTTGAAGAGCCATATCTCGAGTTCTACAACTTATTTTTAGGTGATTCTAATTGGAGATGAAATCTTATCCTCTTAGCTTTCCAACGCCATCGGAAACGCCCAGTTTTCCAAAGTAACGAAGAAATGGCAGCCGTTTGAAGTTCAGTGCGCGAAGCAGAAATTGTGCGCTGGAAAGTACTCGATCGAGTACAATTGTGTTCGATCGACCCGTTTTTCTACTCGATCGAGTAGTGCCTATTTAATAAGTGTTCGATCGAGTAACTAAAGTACTCGATCGAGAGGTTTTAGCTTGGTTTTCCTCGATCGAGTGATATAAAAGTTCTCGATCGAGTAAATCTCTATTGGGCTCGGGTTTTTTTGTCTTAATTCGTTATTAGATCAAATAAAAATCCTATTTTCTATAAATAGGAAGGATGAGACGTCATTTGGATCTCTCCCACCACGACATATACTACTTTTCTTCTGTTTACTGCTGGATACTTTGTTCTTCTCTTTTTCCAGATCTTTTCTCTGTAATTTTCTCTTTCCCTTTTCTCTTTTATTTAATGTTCCTTATTTCTCTTCCCTTTATTTATGTTCTTTCCTTTATCATGTCTAGCTAATTTCTCCCTGCTAGGATTAGGAGATTCAATGGACCGATGTTAATTGCTAATTAGTTTGCAGATTGTTGTTGTTGTTTTTGTCTATGTTGTTAATCGCTGCTTTAATTGTATCTTGCTGATTGAATCGATGAAATTAGCCATTTTAATTTTGGTCAGCCTTGACCTAGACCGGAAGGTTGGAAGGGGTGAGACCCGCAGTGAATGATAGAATGCTTTAGTGAGGGCGGAAGCTAAGCTAATAGTATTTTAGGGCGAATTGAGACCGGAAAGAGATATTCATTGCCCCTTAGACCGACACATCGACTAATCTGTGACCTTAACTGCAATTAATTGACGTTCATTGATGAACCGACATCCTAGTTTCCTTTCCCTCTGCTTAATTTCTCTTATTCCTTCTTAATCTCTTTTGTTTAGTTAAAACAATTCAAAACCCCCATTGTGACTTTAGACAGGCCAAATAGACAAGTAGATAGTGACCGCCTCCCTGTGGAGATCGACCCTACTTACTGCTAGCTTCTGTTAGTGTAACTAGGTATTTTATTTTTGGTACCTGATGACGGTATCAAATTTTGGCGCCGTTGCCGGGGAGGCAACTAATGTATTTATTTGTTTAATTTTGTCTGTCTTTAGCCTCAAGGGATTTTTCCCTTGAGGCCGTTCTAATCTTTTTTTTTAGTGCTGTTTTGATAGGCCCTACAGGTCCTACCTAGACAGTTCTAGGTAAAAGATTGTCAATGGGAAGGCTTGAGTACCTTTGACCCGTCACCTATGTTCCATTATATGGCGCAACAGGTGATTTACTGCGGGAAATGTGGTGCTGCTGAGCACAATATAGCCTTTTGCTTAGCTGAAAAATGACGAGGTTTATGCATTCAAGCAACGTAGACAAGCTAACCAATCTGTTGTAATTGCTCCGCCACACATGCCCTATCAACGAGGCTACCAACAGCCTCCATTTATCTGGCCACCACGACAACAAGCTCCTCCTCCTGATAAGCGGAAAGAAGAGATTGCTGAGTTAAAGTCTTTAGTGAAGGCGCTTGCACTCCAAGTGCTAGAACATGATAGACAAATTTTTGCGCAAATTGATGAGCTCGAGTCTGAAATAGCTCAGTTAGCTGCTGAGTCGAATATTGGGCAGCAAGAGGAAGTCTGCGTTACCTACGCAGAGAGTGGTCTTTCCCACGAAGGACCCGCGTTGCCTAGTGCTGTTGATGACTGGGATGACTCGGATTACAAAGTTCTATCAGATAATGAAGCCTTACACGAAGATTTATGCACTGAATAGCAAGAATCACTCGATCAAATGGATTATATTGGTCAATCGAGTGAAATTCCTGAAGAAATGTTCTATCGAACAGTTTATACCACTCGATCGAACAGCTGCTTAGAGGAAGTACTCGATCGAGCTTTTTCATGTACTCGATCGAGTGATTATCAAGAGGAAAGCTTTCGATCGAGTAATAGTTCCACTCAATCGACTGATTTGGCCACAGAGAGCAATGCAACGTCACTTGGGCTCGTTCTAGATGACGATTTTGATGATGATAATGGTTACGGTGAATCGCCCCTTTTTAAGGCCGAGCTGGACGCGCTTGAGGCTGCGATTTACCGGACGATATCCATAGAGGAGGGTGACGAGAAGACAGCTGAGTCGGTAATTGCTCCTAACACGGATGAGGTAATATATTCTTTTGTCAATGATTCCGACATTGAGAGCAACCCACCTGAGATAGTTAGCGATAATTTTATTGTTGTTAATATTGATAGTACGCTACCTCGTATGACTCGTGTTTTTTCTTTTAATGCTATACCCCCTCCCAGTTGGTCAGTTAATTTAACAGTTTTTCACCGTTCTTGTCATCTTAATTTTGTTTATCTGAAACGATACTCTAAATTATTGATATTTGCTCCCGAGCTCCTTTATTTTGTTGACAAATTTAGGAGATGTCATAGGAAATTTGTTAGACTCTAACGTTTATAAATTTTATTTTCCTATGCTACTGTTATACTATGGTGCTATTTACAGTTTTGTGTAGCACATGCGCATCTGTTTGATCGGTTGCTGCGCGCTTTGAGCTGTTTTGACCAGGCTAAATTAGAGAGGCTCGAAGAAAAGAAGGTCGAGCTGGGACCTGTCTGAAACTAGCGCTACCCGGGAGGCAACCTAGAATTTACGCTTTTTAGTTGTTTTTCTAACATTTCAGTTTTTGTTGTGTGTTTAATAATGTGTCTTCTCAATCGAGTGCCCTACTTTCTTGATCGAACACTTCTACAACCCATTGCACTCGATCGAGTAATATTCTCTCTCGATCGAGTTGGTTTGCCTTGATTCGCTTCCTGTGACAATGTCCTGCAGCTGTTTGTGACCTCCCACGTTGCTGGCTGGTTTGGGGAGGTCCCTTCTTCGCGTTATCTTGTAAGTTTTCCGCATCTTCACTCTCCTTTTTAGTTTGCATTTCCTTTCCCTTTTTTTGGGTATAATGAGGGCATTGTACAGTTTGGTTTGGGGAGGTTATGCATCCATATCAGTGTCTGCATTCAGCTTTTATTGCATTTCTGTTATCATGTTTATTTTCATATTTCATATGCCTTGTTCTTTATTTCTAAAAAAAAAAATAACATTCGAACAATCAGAAAAAAAAAACGAAAATTCAAAAAATTCACGTTTCATTTAGCATATAGGTTGAGTCGGAACGGTAGATTTCCGTGATGACACTGCACTTTAACTTGTCATTTTTACTTAAGCCTTGCATCTAATTGACAGTTATTAGTTAAGTCTTACGCATAATCTACGAGTTTTTGTTCAAATTTAGCTGACTGTTTAGACTTGACCTGATAAATTGGCAATCTACTTACAATTTCTGAGATTTAGAGCCTTATAACTGGTGACGTTCATGACCGGTTTACATAGGAATTGAGAGTAATACTCCTTGCATAGCATGTTTATCACTTTTGCACTTTTATGAAATTCGATTTCTTGTCGATTGCATACATTCGGGTTTGTGGTCGGTGTCACATGTAGAGAGGTGCTTGTAAATTTTCTCCTTTCTTTCATTTTTCACCCATTTACCTCCACTTAAGCCAAATATAGCCTTTTTGACCCACTAGCTACACCCAAAATTTAGCCTGCCCAGTCAAGCTAGTTTAGTGTGACTTTTATGGTATATCTGTCATATTGCGAGTTTGGCTTGCTTTCATTTGTGCGGAGTTGGTAGAAAAATATAAAAGAAAGAGGAAGAAAAAAAGAAGAATGAGACGTGTGGAAGAAGAAAAGCAAAAAAAAAAAAAGAAGAAAAACAAAAAAGTGAAGTTCACGTGAAACAGAAAGAAGAAAAGAAAGAAAAAAAGAAAAAAAATTGAATTGAGTTGTATGAATAAAAGAGACCGACTGTGTTTATTTCTATCTTGTGACGGTCTTACTCCTCTGTTTTAATTACATCTTTTTGAGCAGATAGTGTTTTGGGTAGTGAGATGTGTGCCGGTGAAGGGCACTTGTACTTATTTTCCAGTCAGTTGAGATTCGGACGGTCTTATATGGTCCTGTTTAGGAACTAGCATGGCGCTTTTACCTCCACATTTCCATAATCTGTTTTGCCTTTTCTCGCCTGTAACCTCACTTTCCCATATCATTTGTAAGCCCTCGGCTGTGACGGACAATGTTGGTTGGAATGTATGTATAGTACTTGAATCGTCTATCATTTTTGTTGCATGCATGTTATGTAGGTCGCACTATAGGTGAGTGAGTGTATTCTCTTTCCCTCTTACACATAATTATTCACCCTTTGCTTCATGAGAGAAGAGTAACCACGTGAGAGTCCGATTTTATTGGTCTTGCAAAGTCGATAGGTCAGATTTATTTATGGACATCTTATAACTCGTTTGCGTATTGACTGCTGTGGCTATGACTGTTGATTTTAGTTTGCATTAAATTGGTTTAAGTAGACAAGTTATAGCTAGCTCTGAGCTTTCTTTTTCCGTTCTATTAGTTTTGCATATAGTTTGCTTCGGGACAAGCAAAGGTTTGGTTTGGGGAGATTTGATGCGTGCATTTTATATAAGTATTTCGTACTTTATTTGCACGCATTTCTATGCATTTTGTGTAGTGTTTAGCTACAAATGTCCCCCGAATTGGCTACTTTGGTTTGTTTTGTATTATTTGCAGGTATGAACTGGAAAGGAGTGTAATCAAGCCTAAAACATGTCCCTATGCATGGATTTAGCAGATGAGTTGAGTCGGAGCTTGCGAACTACTATTTTGAGATGCGCAAAGGAGTAAGATAGCTAGGTGAGCAAAGGAAGAACTTCAAATTGCTAGTGCCTAGTTTGAAGAGACATATATCGAGTTCTACAATATATTTTCAGGTGATTCCAATTGGTGATGAAAGCTTGTCCTCTTAGCTTTCCAACGCCACCATAAACGCTCTGTTTGCCCAAGTAACGAAGAAATGGCAGCCGTTTGAAGTTCAGTGCGCGAAAGAGGAATTGTGCACTGGAAAGTACTCGATCGAGTACAATTGTGTTCGATCGGCCCCTTTTTCTACTCGATCGAGTAGTGCCTATTTAATAAGTGTTCAGTCGATTATTCCGTGTATATCTTAATTATATCTCTTCTTAATTTAAAATTTTTACTTCGCGAGGAGCCGGATGAGAAGAAAATCTCATGTCCAGTTCTGTAGTAGAGATGGAATTACTAAAATAACCATCAACTATAACCCAAAAAGAACCAGATTCCGCAAACAACATCGAGGAAGATTGAAGGGGATATCTTATCGCGGAAATAAAATTTGTTTTGGAAGATATGCTCTTCAGGCACTCGAACCCTCTTGGATCACATCCAGACAAATAGAAGCAGGGAGGCGAGCAATGACACGAAATGCGCGCCGTGGGGGAAAAATATGGGTACGTATTTTTCCAGACAAACCGGTTACACTAAGGCCTGCGGAAACCCGTATGGGTTCGAGGAAAGGATCTCCCGAATATTGGGTAGCTGTTGTCAAACCAGGTCGAATACTTTATGAAATAAGCGGGGTAGCAGAAAATATAGCCCGAAGGGCTATCTCAATAGCGGCATCTAAAATGCCTATACGAACTCAATTTATTATCTCGGGATAGGAATGTAGAACCAAAGGAAATCGATCTTATTTTTGACAAACAATATTTCTTTTTAGTCCTTTGCAGTTATTTTTGCATTGAAAGAACAGATAAAAAAATATGATTCAACCTCAGACCTATTTGATTGTAGCAGACAACAAATGGAGCTAAAAAATTGATGTGTATTCGAATCATAGGAGCTAGCAATCGTCGATATGCTCGTATTGGCGATGTTATTGTTGCTGTCTTTTTTGAATTTCTATGCGTGCAATTCCTTTGACACCCGACGATGCTCTTGTATTTTTTTGTACAAAATTTTTTATATAATCCCGTATTTTTTGATCTTCTTGTAGACCTTCAGAATAGTTTTTTGGTTGTGCAAACCAAAGGGAATAATGACTTTGGGTTGTACCAAGTCGGAAACCAAGTGGATTTATTTTTTGTCCCATATTACCCCATCATATTTACTTTAAAAAAAATCCAGGTATTCGACAAATGCTGGATTGAGCAAGACTATGTGTTGATTAGTTTTAGATAAACTTCGTATACATTCTTCTATTTCTCCATAGTAGGTTATATCTTTTAATACAATAGTT